>NW_028301604.1:31209545-31511931 GCF_987345545.1 Pholcus phalangioides
CTCAACAGATCCTTTCTCCCGAGAGCCAGAAGTTACCGTTCCCGGGAAAAATCGAAGAAACAGTGTGAAATTTGAATCTGAGGAAAATATAATATTTTATAAACCGCCCCTCAACAGATCCCTTCTCCCGAGAGCCAGAAGTTAACGTTCCCGGGAAAAATTGAAGAAACAGTGTGAAATTTGAATCTGAGGGAAATATAATATTTTATATACCGCCCCTCACGAGATCCCTTCTCCCGAGAGCCAGAGGTTAACGTTCCCGGTAAAAGTCGAAGAAACACTATGAAAAAATTAATCTGGAGAAATCTAATATTTTATATACCGCCCCTCAACAGATCCCTTCTCCCGAGAGCCAGAGGTTACCGTTCCCGGGAAAAGTCGATGAAACACTGTGAAAAAATTAATCTGGAGAAATCTAATATTTTATATACCGCCCCTCAACAGATCCCTTCTCCCGAGAGCCATGGGTTACCGTTCCCGGGAAAAATCGAAGAAACAGTGTGAAATTTGAATCTGAGGAAAATATAATATTTTATATACCGCCCCTCAACAGATCCCTTCTCCCGAGAGCCAGAAGTTAACGTTCCCGTGAAAAATCGAAGAAACAGTGTGAAATTTGAATCTGAGGAAAATATAATATTTTATATACCGCCTCTCCACAGATCCCTTCTCCCGAGAGCCAGAGGTTAACGTTCCCGGGAAAAATCGAAGAAACAGTGTAAAATTTGAATCTGAGGAAAATATAATATTTTATATACCGCCTCTCAACAGATGCCTTCTCCCGAGAGCCAGACGTTAATGTTCCCGGGAAAAGTCGAAGAAACACTGTGAAAAAATTAATCTGGAGAAATATAATATTTTATATACCGCCCCTCAACAGATCCCTTCTCCCAAGAGCCAGAAGTTACCGTTCCCGGGAAAAATCGAAGAAACAGTGTGAAATTTGAATCTGAGGAAAATATAATATTTTATATACCGCCCGCAACAGATCCCTTTTCCCGAGAGCCAGAAGTTAACGTTCCCGGTAAAAGTCGAAGAAACACTGTGAAAAAATTAATCTGGAGAAATCTAATATTTTATATACCGCCCCTCAACAGATCCCTTCTCCCAAGAGCCAGAGGTTACCGTTCCCGGGAAAAATCGAAGAAACAGTGTGAAATTTGAATCTGAGGAAAATATAATATTTTATATACCGCCTCTCCACAGATCCCTTCTCCCGAGAGCCAGAGGTTAACGTTCCCGGGAAAAGTCGAAGAAACACTGTGAAAAAATTAATCTGGAGAAATCTAATATTTTATATACCGCCCCTCAACAGATCCCTTCTCCCGAGAGCCAGAGGTTACCGTTCCCGGGAAAAATCGAAGAAACAGTGTGAAATTTGAATCTGAGGAAAATATAATATTTTATATACCGCCCCTCAACAGATCCCTTCTCCCGAGAGCCAGAGGTTAACGTTCCCGGGAAAAGTCGAAGAAACACTGTGAAAAAATTAATCTGGAGAAATCTAATATTTTATATACCGCCCCTCAACAGATCACTTCTCCCGAGAGCCAGAGGTTACCGTTCCCGGGAAAAATCGAAGAAACAGTGTGAAATTTGAATCTGAGGAAAATATAATATTTTATATACCGCCCCTCCACAAATCCCTTCTCCCGAGAGCCAGAGGTTAACGTTCCCGAGAAAAGTCGAAGAAACACTGTGAAAAAATTAATCTGGTGAAATCTAATCTTTTATATACCACCCCTCAACAGATCCCTTCTCCCGAGAGCCAGAGGTTACCGTTCCCGGGAAAAATCGAAGAAACAGTGTGAAATTTGAATCTGAGGAAAATATAATATTTTATATACCGTTCCTCAACAGATTCCTTCTCCCGAGAGCCAGAGGTTACCGTTCCCGGGAAAAATCGAAGAAACAGTGTGAAATTTAAATCTGAGGAAAATATAATATTTTATATACCGCCCCTCAACAGATCCCTTCTCCCGAGAGCCAGAAGTTAACGTTCCCGTGAAAAATCGAAGAAACAGTGTGAAATTTGAATCTGAGGAAAATATAATATTTTATATACCGCCCCTCAACAGATCCCTTCTCCCGAGAGCCAGAAGTTAACGTTCCCGGGAAAACTCGAAGAAACACTGTGAAAAAATTAATCTGGAGAAATCTAATGTTTTATATACCGCCCCTCAACAGATCCCTTCTCCCGAGAGCCAGAGGTTACAGTTCCCGGGAAAAATCGAAGAAACAGTGTAAAATTTGAATCTGAGGAAAATATAATATTTTATATACCGCCCCTCAACAGATCCCTTCTCCCGTGAGCCAGAAGTTAACGTTCCCGGGAAAAATCGAAGAAACAGTGTGAAATTTGAATCTGAGGAAAATATAATATTTTATATACCGCCCCTCAACAGATCCCTTCTTCCGAGAGCCAGAAGTTACCGTTCCCGGGTGAAATCGAAGAAACAGTGTGAAATTTGAATCTGAGGAAAATATAATATTTTATATACCGCCCCTCCACAGATCCCTTCTCCCGAGAGCCAGAGGTTAACGTTCCCGGGAAAAGTCGAGAAACACTGTGAAAAAATTAATCTGGAGAAATCTATTATTTTATATACCGCCCCTCAACAGATCCCTTCTCCCGAGAGCCAGAAGTTAACGTTCCCGGGAAAAATCGAAGAAACAGTGTGAAATTTGAATCTGAGGAAAATATAATATTTTATATACCGCCCCTCAACAGATCCCTTCTCCCGAGAGCCAGAGGTTACCGTTCCCGGGAAAAATCGAAGAAACAGTGTGAAATTTGAATCTGAGGAAAATATAATATTTTATATACCGCCCCTCAACAGATCCCTTCTCCCGAGAGCCAGAGGTTACCGTTCCCGGGAAAAGTCGAAGAAACACTGCGAAAAAATTAATCTGGAGAAATCTAATATTTTATATACCACCCGTCAACAGATCCCTTCTCCCCAGAGCCAGAGGTTACCGTTCCCGGGAAAAATCGAAGAAACACTGTGAAAAAATTAATCTGGAGAAATCTAATATTTTATATACCGCCCCTCAACAGATCCCTTCTCCCGAGAGCCAGAGGTTACCGTTCCCGGGAAAAGTCGATGAAACACTGTGAAAAAATTAATCTGGAGAAATCTAATATTTTATATACCGCCCCTCAATAGATCCCTTCTCCTGAGACCCATGGGTTACAGTTCCCGGGAAAAATCGAAGAAACAGTGTGAAATTTGAATCTGAGGAAATATAATATTTTATATACCGCCCCTCAACAGATCCCTTCTCCCGAGAGCCAGAAGTTAACGTTCCCGTGAAAAATCGAAGAAACAGTGTGAAATTTGAATCTGAGGAAAATATAATATTTTATATACCGCCCCTCAACAGATCCCTTCTCCCGAGAGCCAGAAGTTAACGTTCCCGTGAAAAATCGAAGAAACAGTGTGAAATTTGAATCTGAGGAAAATATAATATTTTATATACCGCCCCTCAACAGATCCCTTCTCCCGAGAGCCAGAAGTTAACGTTCCCGGGAAAAATCGAAGAAACACTGTGAAAAAATTAATCTGGAGAAATCTAATATTTTATATACCGCCCCTCAACAGATCCCTTCTCCCGAGAGCCAGAGGTTACCGTTCCCGGGAAAAATCGAAGAAACAGTGTAAAATTTGAATCTGAGGAAAATATAATATTTTATATACCGCCCCTCCACAGATCCCTTCTCCCGAGAGCCAGAGGTTAACGTTCCCGGGAAAAGTCGAAGAAACACTGTGCAAAAATTAATCAGGAGAAATCTAATATTTTATATACCGCCCCTCAACAGATCCCTTCTCCCAAGAGCCAGAGGTTACCGTTCCCGGGAAAAATCGAAGAAACAGTGTGAAATTTGAATCTGAGGAAAATATAATATTTTATATACCGTTCCTCAACAGATCCCTTCTCCCGAGAGCCAGAGGTTACTGTTCCCGGGAAAAATCGAAGAAACAGTGTGAAATTTAAATCTGAGGAAAATATAATATTTTATATACCGCCCCTCAACAGATCCCTTCTCCCGAGAGCCAGAAGTTAACGTTCCCGTGAAAAATCGAAGAAACAGTGTGAAATTTGAATCTGAGGAAAATATAATATTTTATATACTGCCCCTCAACAGATCCCTTCTCCCGAGAGCCAGAAGTTAACGTTCCCGGGAAAACTCGAAGAAACACTGTGAAAAAATTAATCTGGAGAAATCTAATGTTTTATATACCGCCCCTCAACAGATCCCTTCTCCCGAGAGCCAGAGGTTACCGTTCCCGGGAAAAATCGAAGAAACAGTGTAAAATTTGAATCTGAGGAAAATATAATATTTTATATACCGCCCCTCAACAGATCCCTTCTCCCGAGAGCCAGAAGTTAACGTTCCCGGGAAAAATCGAAGAAACAGTGTGAAATTTGAATCTGAGGAAAATATAATATTTTATATACCGCCCCTCAACAGATCCCTTCTCCCGAGAGCCAGAGGTTAACGTTCCCGGGAAAAGTCGAAGAAACACTGTGAAAAAATTAATCTGGAGAAATCTAATATTTTATATACCGCCCCTCAACAGATCCCTTCTCCCGAGAGCCAGAAGATAACGTTCCCGTGAAAAATCGAAGAAACAATGTGAAATTTGAATCTGAGGAAAATATAATATTTTATATACCGCCCGTCAACAGATCCCTTCTCCCGAGAGCCAGAAGTTAACGTTCCCGGGAAAAATCGAAGAAACAGTGTGAAATTTGAATCTGAGGAAAATATAATATTTTATATACCGCCCCTCAATAGATCCCTTCTCCCGAGAGCCAGAAGTTACCGTTCCCGGGAAAAATCGAAGAAACACTGTGAAAAAATTAATCTGGAGAAATCTAATATTTTATATACCGCCCCTCAACAGATCCCTTCTCCCGAGAGCCAGAAGTTAACGTTCCCGGGAAAAATCGAAGAAACAGTGTGAAATTTGAATCTGAGGAAAATATAATATTTTATATACCGCCCCTCAACAGATCCCTTCTCCCGAGAGCCAGAAGTTAACGTTCCCGTGAAAAATCGAAGAAACAATGTGAAATTTGAATCTGAGGAAAATATAATATTTTATATACCGCCCGTCAACAGATCCCTTCTCCCGAGAGCCAGAAGTTAACGTTCCCGGGAAAAATCGAAGAAACAGTGTGAAATTTGAATCTGAGGAAAATATAATATTTTATATACCGCCCCTCAATAGATCCCTTCTCCCGAGAGCCAGAAGTTACCGTTCCCGGGAAAAATCGAAGAAACACTGTGAAAAAATTAATCTGGAGAAATCTAATATTTTATATACCGCCCCTCAACAGATCCCTTCTCCCGAGAGCCAGAGGTTACCGTTCCCGGGAAAAGTCGATGAAACACTGTGAAAAAATTAATCTGGAGAAATCTAATATTTTATATACCGCCCCTCAATAGATCCCTTCTCCTGAGACCCATGGGTTACAGTTCCCGGGAAAAATCGAAGAAACAGTGTGAAATTTGAATCTGAGGAAAATATAATATTTTATATACCGCCCCTCAACAGATCCCTTCTCCCGAGAGCCAGAAGTTAACGTTCCCGTGAAAAATCGAAGAAACAGTGTGAAATTTGAATCTGAGGAAAATATAATATTTTATATACCGCCCCTCAACAGATCCCTTCTCCCGAGAGCCAGAAGTTAACGTTCCCGTGAAAAATCGAAGAAACAGTGTGAAATTTGAATCTGAGGAAAATATAATATTTTATATACCGCCCCTCAACAGATCCCTTCTCCCGAGAGCCAGAAGTTAACGTTCCCGGGAAAACTCGAAGAAACACTGTGAAAAAATTAATCTGGAGAAATCTAATATTTTATATACCGCCCCTCAACAGATCCCTTCTCCCGAGAGCCAGAGGTTACCGTTCCCGGGAAAAATCGAAGAAACAGTGTAAAATTTGAATCTGAGGAAAATATAATATTTTATATACCGCCCCTCCACAGATCCCTTCTCCCGAGAGCCAGAGGTTAACGTTCCCGGGAAAAGTCGAAGAAACACTGTGCAAAAATTAATCAGGAGAAATCTAATATTTTATATACCGCCCCTCAACAGATCCCTTCTCCCAAGAGCCAGAGGTTACCGTTCCCGGGAAAAATCGAAGAAACAGTGTGAAATTTGAATCTGAGGAAAATATAATATTTTATATACCGTTCCTCAACAGATCCCTTCTCCCGAGAGCCAGAGGTTACTGTTCCCGGGAAAAATCGAAGAAACAGTGTGAAATTTAAATCTGAGGAAAATATAATATTTTATATACCGCCCCTCAACAGATCCCTTCTCCCGAGAGCCAGAAGTTAACGTTCCCGTGAAAAATCGAAGAAACAGTGTGAAATTTGAATCTGAGGAAAATATAATATTTTATATACTGCCCCTCAACAGATCCCTTCTCCCGAGAGCCAGAAGTTAACGTTCCCGGGAAAACTCGAAGAAACACTGTGAAAAAATTAATCTGGAGAAATCTAATGTTTTATATACCGCCCCTCAACAGATCCCTTCTCCCGAGAGCCAGAGGTTACCGTTCCCGGGAAAAATCGAAGAAACAGTGTAAAATTTGAATCTGAGGAAAATATAATATTTTATATACCGCCCCTCAACAGATCCCTTCTCCCGAGAGCCAGAAGTTAACGTTCCCGGGAAAAATCGAAGAAACAGTGTGAAATTTGAATCTGAGGAAAATATAATATTTTATATACCGCCCCTCAACAGATCCCTTCTCCCGAGAGCCAGAGGTTAACGTTCCCGGGAAAAGTCGAAGAAACACTGTGAAAAAATTAATCTGGAGAAATCTAATATTTTATATACCGCCCCTCAACAGATCCCTTCTCCCGAGAGCCAGAAGTTAACGTTCCCGTGAAAAATCGAAGAAACAATGTGAAATTTGAATCTGAGGAAAATATAATATTTTATATACCGCCCGTCAACAGATCCCTTCTCCCGAGAGCCAGAAGTTAACGTTCCCGGGAAAAGTCGAAGAAACAGTGTGAAATTTGAATCTGAGGAAAATATAATATTTTATATACCGCCCCTCAATAGATCCCTTCTCCCGAGAGCCAGAAGTTACCGTTCCCGGGAAAAATCGAAGAAACACTGTGAAAAAATTAATCTGGAGAAATCTAATATTTTATATACCGCCCCTCAACAGATCCCTTCTCCCGAGAGCCAGAGGTTACCGTTCCCGGGAAAAGTCGATGAAACACTGTGAAAAAATTAATCTGGAGAAATCTAATATTTTATATACCGCCCCTCAATAGATCCCTTCTCCTGAGACCCATGGGTTACAGTTCCCGGGAAAAATCGAAGAAACAGTGTGAAATTTGAATCTGAGGAAAATATAATATTTTATATACCGCCCCTCAACAGATCCCTTCTCCCGAGAGCCAGAAGTTAACGTTCCCGTGAAAAATCGAAGAAACAGTGTGAAATTTGAATCTGAGGAAAATATAATATTTTATATACCGCCCCTCAACAGATCCCTTCTCCCGAGAGCCAGAAGTTAACGTTCCCGTGAAAAATCGAAGAAACAGTGTGAAATTTGAATCTGAGGAAAATATAATATTTTATATACCGCCCCTCAACAGATCCCTTCTCCCGAGAGCCAGAAGTTAACGTTCCCGGGAAAACTCGAAGAAACACTGTGAAAAAATTAATCTGGAGAAATCTAATATTTTATATACCGCCCCTCAACAGATCCCTTCTCCCGAGAGCCAGAGGTTACCGTTCCCGGGAAAAATCGAAGAAACAGTGTAAAATTTGAATCTGAGGAAAATATAATATTTTATATACCGCCCCTCCACAGATCCCTTCTCCCGAGAGCCAGAGGTTAACGTTCCCGGGAAAAGTCGAAGAAACACTGTGCAAAAATTAATCAGGAGAAATCTAATATTTTATATACCGCCCCTCAACAGATCCCTTCTCCCAAGAGCCAGAGGTTACCGTTCCCGGGAAAAATCGAAGAAACAGTGTGAAATTTGAATCTGAGGAAAATATAATATTTTATATACCGTTCCTCAACAGATCCCTTCTCCCGAGAGCCAGAGGTTACTGTTCCCGGGAAAAATCGAAGAAACAGTGTGAAATTTAAATCTGAGGAAAATATAATATTTTATATACCGCCCCTCAACAGATCCCTTCTCCCGAGAGCCAGAAGTTAACGTTCCCGTGAAAAATCGAAGAAACAGTGTGAAATTTGAATCTGAGGAAAATATAATATTTTATATACCGCCCCTCAACAGATCCCTTCTCCCGAGAGCCAGAAGTTAACGTTCCCGGGAAAACTCGAAGAAACACTGTGAAAAAATTAATCTGGAGAAATCTAATATTTTATATACCGCCCCTCAACAGATCCCTTCTCCCGAGAGCCAGAGGTTACCGTTCCCGGGAAAAATCGAAGAAACAGTGTAAAATTTGAATCTGAGGAAAATATAATATTTTATATACCGCCCCTCCACAGATCCCTTCTCCCGAGAGCCAGAGGTTAACGTTCCCGGGAAAAGTCGAAGAAACACTGTGCAAAAATTAATCAGGAGAAATCTAATATTTTATATACCGCCCCTCAACAGATCCCTTCTCCCAAGAGCCAGAGGTTACCGTTCCCGGGAAAAATCGAAGAAACAGTGTGAAATTTGAATCTGAGGAAAATATAATATTTTATATACCGTTCCTCAACAGATCCCTTCTCCCGAGAGCCAGAGGTTACTGTTCCCGGGAAAAATCGAAGAAACAGTGTGAAATTTAAATCTGAGGAAAATATAATATTTTATATACCGCCCCTCAACAGATCCCTTCTCCCGAGAGCCAGAAGTTAACGTTCCCGTGAAAAATCGAAGAAACAGTGTGAAATTTGAATCTGAGGAAAATATAATATTTTATATACCGCCCCTCAACAGATCCCTTCTCCCGAGAGCCAGAAGTTAACGTTCCCGGGAAAACTCGAAGAAACACTGTGAAAAAATTAATCTGGAGAAATCTAATATTTTATATACCGCCCCTCAACAGATCCCTTCTCCCGAGAGCCAGAGGTTACCGTTCCCGGGAAAAATCGAAGAAACAGTGTAAAATTTGAATCTGAGGAAAATATAATATTTTATATACCGCCCCTCCACAGATCCCTTCTCCCGAGAGCCAGAGGTTAACGTTCCCGGGAAAAGTCGAAGAAACACTGTGCAAAAATTAATCAGGAGAAATCTAATATTTTATATACCGCCCCTCAACAGATCCCTTCTCCCAAGAGCCAGAGGTTACCGTTCCCGGGAAAAATCGAAGAAACAGTGTGAAATTTGAATCTGAGGAAAATATAATATTTTATATACCGTTCCTCAACAGATCCCTTCTCCCGAGAGCCAGAGGTTACTGTTCCCGGGAAAAATCGAAGAAACAGTGTGAAATTTAAATCTGAGGAAAATATAATATTTTATATACCGCCCCTCAACAGATCCCTTCTCCCGAGAGCCAGAAGTTAACGTTCCCGTGAAAAATCGAAGAAACAGTGTGAAATTTGAATCTGAGGAAAATATAATATTTTATATACTGCCCCTCAACAGATCCCTTCTCCCGAGAGCCAGAAGTTAACGTTCCCGGGAAAACTCGAAGAAACACTGTGAAAAAATTAATCTGGAGAAATCTAATGTTTTATATACCGCCCCTCAACAGATCCCTTCTCCCGAGAGCCAGAGGTTACCGTTCCCGGGAAAAATCGAAGAAACAGTGTAAAATTTGAATCTGATTAAAATATAATATTTTATATACCGCCCCTCAACAGATCCCTTCTCCCGAGAGCCAGAAGTTAACGTTCCCGGGAAAAATCGAAGAAACAGTGTGAAATTTGAATCTGAGGAAAATATAATATTTTATATACCGCCCCTCAACAGATCCCTTCTCCCGAGAGCCAGAGGTTAACGTTCCCGGGAAAAGTCGAAGAAACACTGTGAAAAAATTAATCTGGAGAAATCTAATATTTTATATACCGCCCCTCAACAGATCCCTTCTCCCGAGAGCCAGAAGTTAACGTTCCCGTGAAAAATCGAAGAAACAATGTGAAATTTGAATCTGAGGAAAATATAATATTTTATATACCGCCCGTCAACAGATCCCTTCTCCCGAGAGCCAGAAGTTAACGTTCCCGGGAAAAATCGAAGAAACAGTGTGAAATTTGAATCTGAGGAAAATATAATATTTTATATACCGCCCCTCAATAGATCCCTTCTCCCGAGAGCCAGAAGTTACCGTTCCCGGGAAAAATCGAAGAAACACTGTGAAAAAATTAATCTGGAGAAATCTAATATTTTATATACCGCCCCTCAACAGATCCCTTCTCCCGAGAGCCAGAAGTTAACGTTCCCGGGAAAAATCGAAGAAACAGTGTGAAATTTGAATCTGAGGAAAATATAATATTTTATATACCGCCCCTCAACAGATCCCTTCTCCCGAGAGCCAGAGGTTACCGTTCCCGGGAAAAATCGAAGAAACAGTGTGAAATTTGAATCTGAGGAAAATATAATATTTTATATACCGCCCCTCAACAGATCCCTTCTCCCGAGAGCCAGAGGTTAACGTTCCCGGGAAAAGTCGAAGAAACACTGTGAAAAAATTAATCTGGAGAAATCTAATATTTTATATACCGCCCCTCAACAGATCCCTTCTCCTGAGAGCCAGAGGTTACCGTTCCCGGGAAAAATCGAAGAAACACTGTGAAAAAATTAATCTGGAGAAATCTAATATTTTATATACCGCCCCTCAACAGATCCCTTCTCCCGAGAGCCAGAGGTTACCGTTCCCGGGAAAAGTCGAAGAAACAGTGTGAAATTTGAATCTGAGGAAAATATAATATTTTATATACCGCCCCTCAACAGATCCCTTCTCCCGAGAGCCAGAAGTTAACGTTCCCGGGAAAAATCGAAGAAACAGTGTGAAATTTGAATCTGAGGAAAATATAATATTTTATATACCGCCCCTCAACAGATCCCTTCTCCCGAGAGCCAGAAGTTAACGTTCCCGGGAAAACTCGAAGAAACACTGTGAAAAAATTAATCTGGAGAAATCTAATGTTTTATATACCGCCCCTCAACAGATCCCTTCTCCCGAGAGCCAAAGGTTACCGTTCCCGGGAAAAATCGAAGAAACAGTGTAAAATTTGAATCTGAGGAAAATATAATATTTTATATACCGCCCCTCAACAGATCCCTTCTCCCGAGAGCCAGAAGTTAACGTTCCCGGGAAAAATCGAAGAAACAGTGTGAAATTTGAATCTGAGGAAAATATAATATTTTATATACCGCCCCTCAACAGATCCCTTCTCCCGAGAGCCAGAGGTTAACGTTCCCGGGAAAAGTCGAAGAAATACTGTGAAATTTGAATCTGAGGAAAATATAATACTTTATATACCGCCCCTCAATAGATCCCTTCTCCCGAGAGCCAGAAGTTACCGTTCCCGGGAAAAATCGAAGAAACACTGTGAAAAAATTAATCTGGAGAAATCTAATATTTTATATACCGCCCCTCAACAGATCCCTTCTCCCGAGAGCCAGAAGTTAACGTTCCCGGGAAAAATCGAAGAAACAGTGTGAAATTTGAATCTGAGGAAAATATAATATTTTATATACCGCCCCTCAACAGATCCCTTCTCCCGAGAGCCAGAGGTTAACGTTCCCGGGAAAAGTCGAAGAAACACTGTGAAAAAATTAATCTGGAGAAATCTAATATTTTATATACCGCCCCTCAACAGATCCCTTCTCCTGAGAGCCAGAGGTTACCGTTCCCGGGAAAAATCGAAGAAACACTGTGAAAAAATTAATCTGGAGAAATCTAATATTTTATATACCGCCCCTCAACAGATCCCTTCTCCCGAGAGCCAGAAGTTAACGTTCCCGTGAAAAATCGAAGAAACAGTGTGAAATTTGAATCTGAGGAAAATATAATATTTTATATACCGCCCCTCAACAGATCCCTTCTCCCGAGAGCCAGAAGTTAACGTTCCCGGGAAAAATCGAAGAAACAGTGTGAAATTTGAATCTGAGGAAAATATAATATTTTATATACCGCCCCTCAACAGATCCCTTCTCCCGAGAGCCAGAAGTTAACGTTCCCGGGAAAACTCGAAGAAACACTGTGAAAAAATTAATCTGGAGAAATCTAATGTTTTATATACCGCCCCTCAACAGATCCCTTCTCCCGAGAGCCAGAGGTTACCGTTCCCGGGAAAAATCGAAGAAACAGTGTAAAATTTGAATCTGAGGAAAATATAATATTTTATATACCGCCCCTCAACAGATCCCTTCTCCCGAGAGCCAGAAGTTAACGTTCCCGGGAAAAATCGAAGAAACAGTGTGAAATTTGAATCTGAGGAAAATATAATATTTTATATACCGCCCCTCAACAGATCCCTTCTCCCGAGAGCCAGAGGTTAACGTTCCCGGGAAAAGTCGAAGAAATACTGTGAAATTTGAATCTGAGGAAAATATAATACTTTATATACCGCCCCTCAATAGATCCCTTCTCCCGAGAGCCAGAAGTTACCGTTCCCGGGAAAAATCGAAGAAACACTGTGAAAAAATTAATCTGGAGAAATCTAATATTTTATATACCGCCCCTCAACAGATCCCTTCTCCCGAGAGCCAGAAGTTAACGTTCCCGGGAAAAATCGAAGAAACAGTGTGAAATTTGAATCTGAGGAAAATATAATATTTTATATACCGCCCCTCAACAGATCCCTTCTCCCGAGAGCCAGAGGTTAACGTTCCCGGGAAAAGTCGAAGAAACACTGTGAAAAAATTAATCTGGAGAAATCTAATATTTTATATACCGCCCCTCAACAGATCCCTTCTCCTGAGAGCCAGAGGTTACCGTTCCCGGGAAAAATCGAAGAAACACTGTGAAAAAATTAATCTGGAGAAATCTAATATTTTATATACCGCCCCTCAACAGATCCCTTCTCCCGAGAGCCAGAGGTTACCGTTCCCGGGAAAAGTCGATGAAACACTGTGAAAAAATTAATCTGGAGAAATCTAATATTTTATATACCGGCCCTCAATAGATCCCTTCTCCTGAGAGCCATGGGTTACAGTTCCCGGGAAAAATCGAAGAAACAGTGTGAAATTTGAATCTGTGGAAAATATAATATTTTATATACCGCCCCTCAACAGATCCCTTCTCCCGAGAGCCAGAAGTTAACGTTCCCGTGAAAAATCGAAGAAACAGTGTGAAATTTGAATCTGAGGAAAATATAATATTTTATATACCGCCCCTCAACAGATCCCTTCTCCCGAGAGCCAGAAGTTAACGTTCCCGGGAAAAATCGAAGAAACAGTGTGAAATTTGAATCTGAGGAAAATATAATATTTTATATACCGCCCCTCAATAGATCCCTTCTCCCGAGAGCCAGAAGTTACCGTTCCCGGGTGAAATCGAAGAAACTGTGTGAAATTTGAATCTGAGGAAAATATAATATTTTATATACCGCCCCTCAACAGATCCCTTCTCCCGAGAGCCAGAGGTTACCGTTCCCGGGAAAAATCGAAGAAACAGTGTAAAATTTGAATCTGAGGAAAATATAATATTTTATATACCGCCCCTCAACAGATCCCTTCTCCCGAGAGCCAGAAGTTAACGTTCCAGGGAAAAATCTAAGAAACAGTGTGAAATTTGAATCTGAGGAAAATATAATATTTTATATACCGTTCCTCAACAGATCCCTTCTCCCGAGAGCCAGAGGTTAACGTTCCCGGGAAAAGTCGAAGAAACACTGTGAAAAAATTAATCTGGAGAAATCTAATATTTTATATACCTCCCCTCAACAGATCCCTTCTCCCGAGAGCCAGAAGTTAACGTTCCCGTGAAAAATCGAAGAAACAGTGTGAAATTTGAATCTGAGGAAAATATAATATTTTATATACCGCCCCTCAACAGATCCCTTCTCCCGAGAGCCAGAAGTTAACGTTCCCGGGAAAACTCGAAGGAACACTGTGAAAAAATTAATCTGGAGAAATCTAATGTTTTATATACCGCCCCTCAACAGATCCCTTCTCCCGAGAGCCAGAGGTTAACGTTCCCGGGAAAAGTCGAAGAAATACTGTGAAAAAATTAATCTGGAGAAATCTAATATTTTATATACCGCCCCTCAACAGATCCCTTCTCCCGAGAGCCAGAAGTTAACGTTCCCGTGAAAAATCGAAGAAACAATGTGAAATTTGAATCTGAGGAAAATATAATATTTTATATACCGCCCCTCAACAGATCCCTTCTCCCGAGAGCCAGAAGTTAACGTTCCCGGGAAAAATCGAAGAAACAGTGTGAAATTTGAATCTGAGGAAAATATAATACTTTATATACCGCCCCTCAATAGATCCCTTCTCCCGAGAGCCAGAAGTTACCGTTCCCGGGAAAAATCGAAGAAACACTGTGAAAAAATTAATCTGGAGAAATCTAATATTTTATATACCGCCCCTCAACAGATCCCTTCTCCCGAGAGCCAGAAGTTAACGTTCCCGGGAAAAATCGAAGAAACAGTGTGAAATTTGAATCTGAGGAAAATATAATATTTTATATACCGCCCCTCAACAGATCCCTTCTCCCGAGAGCCAGAGGTTACCGTTCCCGGGAAAAATCGAAGAAACAGTGTGAAATTTGAATCTGAGGAAAATATAATATTTTATATACCGCCCCTCAACAGATCCCTTCTCCCGAGAGCCAGAAGTTAACGTTCCCGGGAAAAATCGAAGAAACAGTGTGAAATTTGAATCTGAGGAAAATATAATACTTTATATACCGCCCCTCAATAGATCCCTTCTCCCGAGAGCCAGAAGTTACCGTTCCCGGGAAAAATCGAAGAAACACTGTGAAAAAATTAATCTGGAGAAATCTAATATTTTATATACCGCCCCTCAACAGATCCCTTCTCCCGAGAGCCAGAAGTTAACGTTCCCGGGAAAAATCGAAGAAACAGTGTGAAATTTGAATCTGAGGAAAATATAATATTTTATATACCGCCCCTCAACAGATCCCTTCTCCCGAGAGCCAGAGGTTAACGTTCCCGGGAAAAGTCGAAGAAACACTGTGAAAAAATTAATCTGGAGAAATCTAATATTTTATATACCGCCCCTCAACAGATCCCTTCTCCTGAGAGCCAGAGGTTACCGTTCCCGGGAAAAATCGAAGAAACACTGTGAAAAAATTAATCTGGAGAAATCTAATATTTTATATACCGCCCCTCAACAGATCCCTTCTCCCGAGAGCCAGAGGTTACCGTTCCCGGGAAAAGTCGATGAAACACTGTGAAAAAATTAATCTGGAGAAATCTAATATTTTATATACCGGCCCTCAATAGATCCCTTCTCCTGAGAGCCATGGGTTACAGTTCCCGGGAAAAATCGAAGAAACAGTGTGAAATTTGAATCTGTGGAAAATATAATATTTTATATACCGCCCCTCAACAGATCCCTTCTCCCGAGAGCCAGAAGTTAACGTTCCCGTGAAAAATCGAAGAAACAGTGTGAAATTTGAATCTGAGGAAAATATAATATTTTATATACCGCCCCTCAACAGATCCCTTCTCCCGAGAGCCAGAAGTTAACGTTCCCGGGAAAAATCGAAGAAACAGTGTGAAATTTGAATCTGAGGAAAATATAATATTTTATATACCGCCCCTCAATAGATCCCTTCTCCCGAGAGCCAGAAGTTACCGTTCCCGGGTGAAATCGAAGAAACTGTGTGAAATTTGAATCTGAGGAAAATATAATATTTTATATACCGCCCCTCAACAGATCCCTTCTCCCGAGAGCCAGAGGTTAACGTTAACGGGAAAAGTCGAAGAAACACTGTGAAAAAATTAATCTGGAGAAATCTAATATTTTATATACCGCCCCTCAACAGATCCCTTCTCCTGAGAGCCATGGGTTACAGTTCCCGGGAAAAATCGAAGAAACAGTGTGAAATTTGAATCTGTGGAAAATATAATATTTTATATACCGCCCCTCAACAGATCCCTTCTCCCGAGAGCCAGAGGTTAACGTTCCCGGGAAAAGTCGAAAAAATACTGTGAAAAAATTAATCTGGAGAAATCTAATATTTTATATACCTCCCCTCAACAGATCCCTTCTCCCGAGAGCCAGAAGTTAACGTTCCCGTGAAAAATCGAAGAAACAGTGTGAAATTTGAATCTGAGGAAAATATAATATTTTATATACCGCCCCTCAACAGATCCCTTCTCCCGAGAGCCAGAGGTTAACGTTCCCGTGAAAAATCGAAGAAACAGTGTGAAATTTGAATCTGAGGAAAATATAATATTTTATATACCGCCCCTCAACAGATCCCTTCTCCCGAGAGCCAGAAGTTAACGTTCCCGGGAAAACTCGAAGGAACACTGTGAAAAAATTAATCTGGAGAAATCTAATGTTTTATATACCGCCCCTCAACAGATCCCTTCTCCCGAGAGCCAGAAGTTAACGTTCCCGGGAAAACTCGAAGAAACACTGTGAAAAAATTAATCTGGAGAAATCTAATGTTTTATATACCGCCCCTCAACAGATCCCTTCTCCCGAGAGCCAGAGGTTTCCGTTCCCGGGAAAAATCGAAGAAACAGTGTAAAATTTGAATCTGAGGAAAATATAATATTTTATATACCGCCCCTCAACAGATCCCTTCTCCCGAGAGCCAGAAGTTAACGTTCCCGGGAAAAATCGAAGAAACAGTGTGAAATTTGAATCTGAGGAAAATATAATATTTTATATACCGCCCCTCAACAGATCCCTTCTCCCGAGAGCCAGAGGTTAACGTTCCCGGGAAAAGTCGAAGAAATACTGTGAAAAAATTAATCTGGAGAAATCTAATATTTTATATACCGCCCCTCAACAGATCCCTTCTCCCGAGAGCCAGAAGTTAACGTTCCCGTGAAAAATCGAAGAAACAATGTGAAATTTGAATCTGAGGAAAATATAATATTTTATATACCGCCCCTCAACAGATCCCTTCTCCCGAGAGCCAGAAGTTAACGTTCCCGGGAAAAATCGAAGAAACAGTGTGAAATTTGAATCTGAGGAAAATATAATACTTTATATACCGCCCCTCAATAGATCCCTTCTCCCGAGAGCCAGAAGTTACCGTTCCCGGGAAAAATCGAAGAAACACTGTGAAAAAATTAATCTGGAGAAATCTAATATTTTATATACCGCCCCTCAACAGATCCCTTCTCCCGAGAGCCAGAAGTTAACGTTCCCGGGAAAAATCGAAGAAACAGTGTGAAATTTGAATCTGAGGAAAATATAATATTTTATATACCGCCCCTCAACAGATCCCTTCTCCCGAGAGCCAGAGGTTAACGTTCCCGGGAAAAGTCGAAGAAACACTGTGAAAAAATTAATCTGGAGAAATCTAATATTTTATATACCGCCCCTCAACAGATCCCTTCTCCTGAGAGCCAGAGGTTACCGTTCCCGCGAAAAATCGAAGAAACACTGTGAAAAAATTAATCTGGAGAAATCTAATATTTTATATACCGCCCCTCAACAGATCCCTTCTCCCGAGAGCCAGAGGTTACCGTTCCCGGGAAAAGTCGATGAAACACTGTGAAAAAATTAATCTGGAGAAATCTAATATTTTATATACCGGCCCTCAATAGATCCCTTCTCCTGAGAGCCATGGGTTACAGTTCCCGGGAAAAATCGAAGAAACAGTGTGAAATTTGAATCTGTGGAAAATATAATATTTTATATACCGCCCCTCAACAGATCCCTTCTCCCGAGAGCCAGAAGTTAACGTTCCCGTGAAAAATCGAAGAAACAGTGTGAAATTTGAATCTGAGGAAAATATAATATTTTATATACCGCCCCTCAACAGATCCCTTCTCCCGAGAGCCAGAAGTTAACGTTCCCGGGAAAAATCGAAGAAACAGTGTGAAATTTGAATCTGAGGAAAATATAATATTTTATATACCGCCCCTCAACAGATCCCTTCTCCCGAGAGCCAGAAGTTAACGTTCCCGGGAAAAATCGAAGAAACAGTGTGAAATTTGAATCTGAGGAAAATATAATATTTTATATACCGCCCCTCAATAGATCCCTTCTCCCGAGAGCCAGAAGTTACCGTTCCCGGGTGAAATCGAAGAAACTGTGTGAAATTTGAATCTGAGGAAAATATAATATTTTATATACCGCCCCTCAACAGATCCCTTCTCCCGAGAGCCAGAGGTTACCGTTCCCGGGAAAAATCGAAGAAACAGTGTAAAATTTGAATCTGAGGAAAATATAATATTTTATATACCGCCCCTCAACAGATCCCTTCTCCCGAGAGCCAGAAGTTAACGTTCCCGGGAAAAATCTAAGAAACAGTGTGAAATTTGAATCTGAGGAAAATATAATATTTTATATACCGTTCCTCAACAGATCCCTTCTCCCGAGAGCCAGAGGTTAACGTTCCCGGGAAAAGTCGAAGAAACACTGTGAAAAAATTAATCTGGAGAAATCTAATATTTTATATACCTCCCCTCAACAGATCCCTTCTCCCGAGAGCCAGAAGTTAACGTTCCCGTGAAAAATCGAAGAAACAGTGTGAAATTTGAATCTGAGGAAAATATAATATTTTATATACCGCCCCTCAACAGATCCCTTCTCCCGAGAGCCAGAGGTTAACGTTCCCGTGAAAAATCGAAGAAACAGTGTGAAATTTGAATCTGAGGAAAATATAATATTTTATATACCGCCCCTCAACAGATCCCTTCTCCCGAGAGCCAGAAGTTAACGTTCCCGGGAAAACTCGAAGGAACACTGTGAAAAAATTAATCTGGAGAAATCTAATGTTTTATATACCGCCCCTCAACAGATCCCTTCTCCCGAGAGCCAGAAGTTAACGTTCCCGGGAAAACTCGAAGAAACACTGTGAAAAAATTAATCTGGAGAAATCTAATGTTTTATATACCGCCCCTCAACAGATCCCTTCTCCCGAGAGCCAGAGGTTTCCGTTCCCGGGAAAAATCGAAGAAACAGTGTAAAATTTGAATCTGAGGAAAATATAATATTTTATATACCGCCCCTCAACAGATCCCTTCTCCCGAGAGCCAGAAGTTAACGTTCCCGGGAAAAATCGAAGAAACAGTGTGAAATTTGAATCTGTGGAAAATATAATATTTTATATACCGCCCCTCAACAGATCCCTTCTCCCGAGAGCCAGAGGTTAACGTTCCCGGGAAAAGTCGAAGAAATACTGTGAAAAAATTAATCTGGAGAAATCTAATATTTTATATACCGCCCCTCAACAGATCCCTTCTCCCGAGAGCCAGAAGTTAACGTTCCCGTGAAAAATCGAAGAAACACTGTGAAATTTGAATCTGAGGAAAATATAATATTTTATATACCGCCCCTCAACAGATCCCTTCTCCCGAGAGCCAGAAGTTAACGTTCCCGGGAAAAATCGAAGAAACAGTGTGAAATTTGAATCTGAGGAAAATATAATATTTTATATACCGCCCCTCAACAGATCCCTTCTCCCGAGAGCCAGAGGTTAACGTTCCCGGGAAAAGTCGAAGAAACACTGTGAAAAAATTAATCTGGAGAAATCTAATATTTTATATACCGCCCCTCAACAGATCCCTTCTCCTGAGAGCCAGAGGTTACCGTTCCCGCGAAAAATCGAAGAAACACTGTGAAAAAATTAATCTGGAGAAATCTAATATTTTATATACCGCCCCTCAACAGATCCCTTCTCCCGAGAGCCAGAGGTTACCGTTCCCGGGAAAAGTCGATGAAACACTGTGAAAAAATTAATCTGGAGAAATCTAATATTTTATATACCGGCCCTCAATAGATCCCTTCTCCTGAGAGCCATGGGTTACAGTTCCCGGGAAAAATCGAAGAAACAGTGTGAAATTTGAATCTGTGGAAAATATAATATTTTATATACCGCCCCTCAACAGATCCCTTCTCCCGAGAGCCAGAAGTTAACGTTCCCGTGAAAAATCGAAGAAACAGTGTGAAATTTGAATCTGAGGAAAATATAATATTTTATATACCGCCCCTCAACAGATCCCTTCTCCCGAGAGCCAGAAGTTAACGTTCCCGGGAAAAATCGAAGAAACAGTGTGAAATTTGAATCTGAGGAAAATATAATATTTTATATACCGCCCCTCAACAGATCCCTTCTCCCGAGAGCCAGAAGTTAACGTTCCCGGGAAAAATCGAAGAAACAGTGTGAAATTTGAATCTGAGGAAAATATAATATTTTATATACCGCCCCTCAATAGATCCCTTCTCCCGAGAGCCAGAAGTTACCGTTCCCGGGTGAAATCGAAGAAACTGTGTGAAATTTGAATCTGAGGAAAATATAATATTTTATATACCGCCCCTCAACAGATCCCTTCTCCCGAGAGCCAGAGGTTACCGTTCCCGGGAAAAATCGAAGAAACAGTGTAAAATTTGAATCTGAGGAAAATATAATATTTTATATACCGCCCCTCAACAGATCCCTTCTCCCGAGAGCCAGAAGTTAACGTTCCCGGGAAAAATCTAAGAAACAGTGTGAAATTTGAATCTGAGGAAAATATAATATTTTATATACCGTTCCTCAACAGATCCCTTCTCCCGAGAGCCAGAGGTTAACGTTCCCGGGAAAAGTCGAAGAAACACTGTGAAAAAATTAATCTGGAGAAATCTAATATTTTATATACCTCCCCTCAACAGATCCCTTCTCCCGAGAGCCAGAAGTTAACGTTCCCGTGAAAAATCGAAGAAACAGTGTGAAATTTGAATCTGAGGAAAATATAATATTTTATATACCGCCCCTCAACAGATCCCTTCTCCCGAGAGCCAGAGGTTAACGTTCCCGTGAAAAATCGAAGAAACAGTGTGAAATTTGAATCTGAGGAAAATATAATATTTTATATACCGCCCCTCAACAGATCCCTTCTCCCGAGAGCCAGAAGTTAACGTTCCCGGGAAAACTCGAAGGAACACTGTGAAAAAATTAATCTGGAGAAATCTAATGTTTTATATACCGCCCCTCAACAGATCCCTTCTCCCGAGAGCCAGAAGTTAACGTTCCCGGGAAAACTCGAAGAAACACTGTGAAAAAATTAATCTGGAGAAATCTAATGTTTTATATACCGCCCCTCAACAGATCCCTTCTCCCGAGAGCCAGAGGTTTCCGTTCCCGGGAAAAATCGAAGAAACAGTGTAAAATTTGAATCTGAGGAAAATATAATATTTTATATACCGCCCCTCAACAGATCCCTTCTCCCGAGAGCCAGAAGTTAACGTTCCCGGGAAAAATCGAAGAAACAGTGTGAAATTTGAATCTGTGGAAAATATAATATTTTATATACCGCCCCTCAACAGATCCCTTCTCCCGAGAGCCAGAGGTTAACGTTCCCGGGAAAAGTCGAAGAAATACTGTGAAAAAATTAATCTGGAGAAATCTAATATTTTATATACCGCCCCTCAACAGATCCCTTCTCCCGAGAGCCAGAAGTTAACGTTCCCGTGAAAAATCGAAGAAACACTGTGAAATTTGAATCTGAGGAAAATATAATATTTTATATACCGCCCCTCAACAGATCCCTTCTCCCGAGAGCCAGAAGTTAACGTTCCCGGGAAAAATCGAAGAAACAGTGTGAAATTTGAATCTGAGGAAAATATAATATTTTATATACCGCCCCTCAACAGATCCCTTCTCCCGAGAGCCAGAGGTTAACGTTCCCGGGAAAAGTCGAAGAAACACTGTGAAAAAATTAATCTGGAGAAATCTAATATTTTATATACCGCCCCTCAACAGATCCCTTCTCCTGAGAGCCAGAGGTTACCGTTCCCGCGAAAAATCGAAGAAACACTGTGAAAAAATTAATCTGGAGAAATCTAATATTTTATATACCGCCCCTCAACAGATCCCTTCTCCCGAGAGCCAGAGGTTACCGTTCCCGGGAAAAGTCGATGAAACACTGTGAAAAAATTAATCTGGAGAAATCTAATATTTTATATACCGGCCCTCAATAGATCCCTTCTCCTGAGAGCCATGGGTTACAGTTCCCGGGAAAAATCGAAGAAACAGTGTGAAATTTGAATCTGTGGAAAATATAATATTTTATATACCGCCCCTCAACAGATCCCTTCTCCCGAGAGCCAGAAGTTAACGTTCCCGTGAAAAATCGAAGAAACAGTGTGAAATTTGAATCTGAGGAAAATATAATATTTTATATACCGCCCCTCAACAGATCCCTTCTCCCGAGAGCCAGAAGTTAACGTTCCCGGGAAAAATCGAAGAAACAGTGTGAAATTTGAATCTGAGGAAAATATAATATTTTATATACCGCCCCTCAACAGATCCCTTCTCCCGAGAGCCAGAAGTTAACGTTCCCTCGAAAAATCGAAGAAACAGTGTGAAATTTGAATCTGAGAAAAATATAATATTTTATATACCGCCCCTCAATAGATCCCTTCTCCCGAGAGCCAGAAGTTACCGTTCCCGGGAAAAATCGAAGAAACACTGTGAAAAAATTAATCTGGAGAAATCTAATATTTTATATACCGCCCCTCAACAGATCCCTTCTCCCGAGAGCCAGAAGTTAACGTTCCCGGGAAAAATCGAAGAAACAGTGTGAAATTTGAATCTGAGGAAAATATAATATTTTATATACCGCCCCTCAACAGATCCCTTCTCCCGAGAGCCAGAGGTTAACGTTCCCGGGAAAAGTCGAAGAAACACTGTGAAAAAATTAATCTGGAGAAATCTAATATTTTATATACCGCCCCTCAACAGATCCCTTCTCCTGAGAGCCAGAGGTTACCGTTCCCGCGAAAAATCGAAGAAACACTGTGAAAAAATTAATCTGGAGAAATCTAATATTTTATATACCGCCCCTCAACAGATCCCTTCTCCCGAGAGCCAGAGGTTACCGTTCCCGGGAAAAGTCGATGAAACACTGTGAAAAAATTAATCTGGAGAAATCTAATATTTTATATACCGGCCCTCAATAGATCCCTTCTCCTGAGAGCCATGGGTTACAGTTCCCGGGAAAAATCGAAGAAACAGTGTGAAATTTGAATCTGTGGAAAATATAATATTTTATATACCGCCCCTCAACAGATCCCTTCTCCCGAGAGCCAGAAGTTAACGTTCCCGTGAAAAATCGAAGAAACAGTGTGAAATTTGAATCTGAGGAAAATATAATATTTTATATACCGCCCCTCAACAGATCCCTTCTCCCGAGAGCCAGAAGTTAACGTTCCCGGGAAAAATCGAAGAAACAGTGTGAAATTTGAATCTGAGGAAAATATAATATTTTATATACCGCCCCTCAACAGATCCCTTCTCCCGAGAGCCAGAAGTTAACGTTCCCGGGAAAAATCGAAGAAACAGTGTGAAATTTGAATCTGAGGAAAATATAATATTTTATATACCGCCCCTCAATAGATCCCTTCTCCCGAGAGCCAGAAGTTACCGTTCCCGGGTGAAATCGAAGAAACTGTGTGAAATTTGAATCTGAGGAAAATATAATATTTTATATACCGCCCCTCAACAGATCCCTTCTCCCGAGAGCCAGAGGTTACCGTTCCCGGGAAAAATCGAAGAAACAGTGTAAAATTTGAATCTGAGGAAAATATAATATTTTATATACCGCCCCTCAACAGATCCCTTCTCCCGAGAGCCAGAAGTTAACGTTCCCGGGAAAAATCTAAGAAACAGTGTGAAATTTGAATCTGAGGAAAATATAATATTTTATATACCGTTCCTCAACAGATCCCTTCTCCCGAGAGCCAGAGGTTAACGTTCCCGGGAAAAGTCGAAGAAACACTGTGAAAAAATTAATCTGGAGAAATCTAATATTTTATATACCTCCCCTCAACAGATCCCTTCTCCCGAGAGCCAGAAGTTAACGTTCCCGTGAAAAATCGAAGAAACAGTGTGAAATTTGAATCTGAGGAAAATATAATATTTTATATACCGCCCCTCAACAGATCCCTTCTCCCGAGAGCCAGAGGTTAACGTTCCCGTGAAAAATCGAAGAAACAGTGTGAAATTTGAATCTGAGGAAAATATAATATTTTATATACCGCCCCTCAACAGATCCCTTCTCCCGAGAGCCAGAAGTTAACGTTCCCGGGAAAACTCGAAGGAACACTGTGAAAAAATTAATCTGGAGAAATCTAATGTTTTATATACCGCCCCTCAACAGATCCCTTCTCCCGAGAGCCAGAAGTTAACGTTCCCGGGAAAACTCGAAGAAACACTGTGAAAAAATTAATCTGGAGAAATCTAATGTTTTATATACCGCCCCTCAACAGATCCCTTCTCCCGAGAGCCAGAGGTTTCCGTTCCCGGGAAAAATCGAAGAAACAGTGTAAAATTTGAATCTGAGGAAAATATAATATTTTATATACCGCCCCTCAACAGATCCCTTCTCCCGAGAGCCAGAAGTTAACGTTCCCGGGAAAAATCGAAGAAACAGTGTGAAATTTGAATCTGTGGAAAATATAATATTTTATATACCGCCCCTCAACAGATCCCTTCTCCCGAGAGCCAGAGGTTAACGTTCCCGGGAAAAGTCGAAGAAATACTGTGAAAAAATTAATCTGGAGAAATCTAATATTTTATATACCGCCCCTCAACAGATCCCTTCTCCCGAGAGCCAGAAGTTAACGTTCCCGTGAAAAATCGAAGAAACACTGTGAAATTTGAATCTGAGGAAAATATAATATTTTATATACCGCCCCTCAACAGATCCCTTCTCCCGAGAGCCAGAAGTTAACGTTCCCGGGAAAAATCGAAGAAACAGTGTGAAATTTGAATCTGAGGAAAATATAATATTTTATATACCGCCCCTCAACAGATCCCTTCTCCCGAGAGCCAGAGGTTAACGTTCCCGGGAAAAGTCGAAGAAACACTGTGAAAAAATTAATCTGGAGAAATCTAATATTTTATATACCGCCCCTCAACAGATCCCTTCTCCTGAGAGCCAGAGGTTACCGTTCCCGCGAAAAATCGAAGAAACACTGTGAAAAAATTAATCTGGAGAAATCTAATATTTTATATACCGCCCCTCAACAGATCCCTTCTCCCGAGAGCCAGAGGTTACCGTTCCCGGGAAAAGTCGATGAAACACTGTGAAAAAATTAATCTGGAGAAATCTAATATTTTATATACCGGCCCTCAATAGATCCCTTCTCCTGAGAGCCATGGGTTACAGTTCCCGGGAAAAATCGAAGAAACAGTGTGAAATTTGAATCTGTGGAAAATATAATATTTTATATACCGCCCCTCAACAGATCCCTTCTCCCGAGAGCCAGAAGTTAACGTTCCCGTGAAAAATCGAAGAAACAGTGTGAAATTTGAATCTGAGGAAAATATAATATTTTATATACCGCCCCTCAACAGATCCCTTCTCCCGAGAGCCAGAAGTTAACGTTCCCGGGAAAAATCGAAGAAACAGTGTGAAATTTGAATCTGAGGAAAATATAATATTTTATATACCGCCCCTCAACAGATCCCTTCTCCCGAGAGCCAGAAGTTAACGTTCCCTCGAAAAATCGAAGAAACAGTGTGAAATTTGAATCTGAGAAAAATATAATATTTTATATACCGCCCCTCAATAGATCCCTTCTCCCGAGAGCCAGAAGTTACCGTTCCCGGGTGAAATCGAAGAAACTGTGTGAAATTTGAATCTGAGGAAAATATAATATTTTATATACCGCCCCTCAACAGATCCCTTCTCCCGAGAGCCAGAGGTTACCGTTCCCGGGAAAAATCGAAGAAACAGTGTAAAATTTGAATCTGAGGAAAATATAATATTTTATATACCGCCCCTCAACAGATCCCTTCTCCCGAGAGCCAGAAGTTAACGTTCCCGGGAAAAATCTAAGAAACAGTGTGAAATTTGAATCTGAGGAAAATATAATATTTTATATACCGTTCCTCAACAGATCCCTTCTCCCGAGAGCCAGAGGTTAACGTTCCCGGGAAAAGTCGAAGAAACACTGTGAAAAAATTAATCTGGAGAAATCTAATATTTTATATACCTCCCCTCAACAGATCCCTTCTCCCGAGAGCCAGAAGTTAACGTTCCCGTGAAAAATCGAAGAAACAGTGTGAAATTTGAATCTGAGGAAAATATAATATTTTATATACCGCCCCTCAACAGATCCCTTCTCCCGAGAGCCAGAGGTTAACGTTCCCGTGAAAAATCGAAGAAACAGTGTGAAATTTGAATCTGAGGAAAATATAATATTTTATATACCGCCCCTCAACAGATCCCTTCTCCCGAGAGCCAGAAGTTAACGTTCCCGGGAAAACTCGAAGGAACACTGTGAAAAAATTAATCTGGAGAAATCTAATGTTTTATATACCGCCCCTCAACAGATCCCTTCTCCCGAGAGCCAGAAGTTAACGTTCCCGGGAAAACTCGAAGAAACACTGTGAAAAAATTAATCTGGAGAAATCTAATGTTTTATATACCGCCCCTCAACAGATCCCTTCTCCCGAGAGCCAGAGGTTTCCGTTCCCGGGAAAAATCGAAGAAACAGTGTAAAATTTGAATCTGAGGAAAATATAATATTTTATATACCGCCCCTCAACAGATCCCTTCTCCCGAGAGCCAGAAGTTAACGTTCCCGGGAAAAATCGAAGAAACAGTGTGAAATTTGAATCTGTGGAAAATATAATATTTTATATACCGCCCCTCAACAGATCCCTTCTCCCGAGAGCCAGAGGTTAACGTTCCCGGGAAAAGTCGAAGAAATACTGTGAAAAAATTAATCTGGAGAAATCTAATATTTTATATACCGCCCCTCAACAGATCCCTTCTCCCGAGAGCCAGAAGTTAACGTTCCCGTGAAAAATCGAAGAAACAATGTGAAATTTGAATCTGAGGAAAATATAATATTTTATATACCGCCCCTCAACAGATCCCTTCTCCCGAGAGCCAGAAGTTAACGTTCCCGGGAAAAATCGAAGAAACAGTGTGAAATTTGAATCTGAGGAAAATATAATATTTTATATACCGCCCCTCAACAGATCCCTTCTCCCGAGAGCCAGAGGTTAACGTTCCCGGGAAAAGTCGAAGAAACACTGTGAAAAAATTAACCTGGAGAAATCTAATATTTTATATACCGCCCCTCAACAGATCCCTTCTCCTGAGAGCCAGAGGTTACCGTTCCCGCGAAAAATCGAAGAAACACTGTGAAAAAATTAATCTGGAGAAATCTAATATTTTATATACCGCCCCTCAACAGATCCCTTCTCCCGAGAGCCAGAGGTTACCGTTCCCGGGAAAAGTCGATGAAACACTGTGAAAAAATTAATCTGGAGAAATCTAATATTTTATATACCGGCCCTCAATAGATCCCTTCTCCTGAGAGCCATGGGTTACAGTTCCCGGGAAAAATCGAAGAAACAGTGTGAAATTTGAATCTGTGGAAAATATAATATTTTATATACCGCCCCTCAACAGATCCCTTCTCCCGAGAGCCAGAAGTTAACGTTCCCGTGAAAAATCGAAGAAACAGTGTGAAATTTGAATCTGAGGAAAATATAATATTTTATATACCGCCCCTCAACAGATCCCTTCTCCCGAGAGCCAGAAGTTAACGTTCCCGGGAAAAATCGAAGAAACAGTGTGAAATTTGAATCTGAGGAAAATATAATATTTTATATACCGCCCCTCAACAGATCCCTTCTCCCGAGAGCCAGAAGTTAACGTTCCCGGGAAAAATCGAAGAAACAGTGTGAAATTTGAATCTGAGGAAAATATAATATTTTATATACCGCCCCTCAATAGATCCCTTCTCCCGAGAGCCAGAAGTTACCGTTCCCGGGTGAAATCGAAGAAACTGTGTGAAATTTGAATCTGAGGAAAATATAATATTTTATATACCGCCCCTCAACAGATCCCTTCTCCCGAGAGCCAGAGGTTACCGTTCCCGGGAAAAATCGAAGAAACAGTGTAAAATTTGAATCTGAGGAAAATATAATATTTTATATACCGCCCCTCAACAGATCCCTTCTCCCGAGAGCCAGAAGTTAACGTTCCCGGGAAAAATCTAAGAAACAGTGTGAAATTTGAATCTGAGGAAAATATAATATTTTATATACCGTTCCTCAACAGATCCCTTCTCCCGAGAGCCAGAGGTTAACGTTCCCGGGAAAAGTCGAAGAAACACTGTGAAAAAATTAATCTGGAGAAATCTAATATTTTATATACCTCCCCTCAACAGATCCCTTCTCCCGAGAGCCAGAAGTTAACGTTCCCGTGAAAAATCGAAGAAACAGTGTGAAATTTGAATCTGAGGAAAATATAATATTTTATATACCGCCCCTCAACAGATCCCTTCTCCCGAGAGCCAGAGGTTAACGTTCCCGTGAAAAATCGAAGAAACAGTGTGAAATTTGAATCTGAGGAAAATATAATATTTTATATACCGCCCCTCAACAGATCCCTTCTCCCGAGAGCCAGAAGTTAACGTTCCCGGGAAAACTCGAAGGAACACTGTGAAAAAATTAATCTGGAGAAATCTAATGTTTTATATACCGCCCCTCAACAGATCCCTTCTCCCGAGAGCCAGAAGTTAACGTTCCCGGGAAAACTCGAAGAAACACTGTGAAAAAATTAATCTGGAGAAATCTAATGTTTTATATACCGCCCCTCAACAGATCCCTTCTCCCGAGAGCCAGAGGTTTCCGTTCCCGGGAAAAATCGAAGAAACAGTGTAAAATTTGAATCTGAGGAAAATATAATATTTTATATTCCGCCCCTCAACAGATCCCTTCTCCCGAGAGCCAGAAGTTAACGTTCCCGGGAAAAATCAAAGAAACAGTGTGAAATTTGAATCTGAGGAAAATATAATATTTTATATACCGCCCCTCAACAGATCCCTTCTCCCGAGAGCCAGAGGTTAACGTTCCCGGGAAAAGTCGAAGAAATACTGTGAAAAAATTAATCTGGAGAAATCTAATATTTTATATACCGCCCCTCAACAGATCCCTTCTCCCGAGAGCCAGAAGTTAACGTTCCCGTGAAAAATCGAAGAAACAATGTGAAATTTGAATCTGAGGAAAATATAATATTTTATATACCGCCCCTCAACAGATCCCTTCTCCCGAGAGCCAGAAGTTAACGTTCCCGGGAAAAATCGAAGAAACAGTGTGAAATTTGAATCTGAGGAAAATATAATACTTTATATACCGCCCCTCAATAGATCCCTTCTCCCGAGAGCCAGAAGTTACCGTTCCCGGGAAAAATCGAAGAAACACTGTGAAAAAATTAATCTGGAGAAATCTAATATTTTATATACCGCCCCTCAACAGATCCCTTCTCCCGAGAGCCAGAAGTTAACGTTCCCGGGAAAAATCGAAGAAACAGTGTGAAATTTGAATCTGAGGAAAATATAATATTTTATATACCGCCCCTCAACAGATCCCTTCTCCCGAGAGCCAGAGGTTAACGTTCCCGGGAAAAGTCGAAGAAACACTGTGAAAAAATTAATCTGGAGAAATCTAATATTTTATATACCGCCCCTCAACAGATCCCTTCTCCTGAGAGCCAGAGGTTACCGTTCCCGCGAAAAATCGAAGAAACACTGTGAAAAAATTAATCTGGAGAAATCTAATATTTTATATACCGCCCCTCAACAGATCCCTTCTCCCGAGAGCCAGAGGTTACCGTTCCCGGGAAAAGTCGATGAAACACTGTGAAAAAATTAATCTGGAGAAATCTAATATTTTATATACCGGCCCTCAATAGATCCCTTCTCCTGAGAGCCATGGGTTACAGTTCCCGGGAAAAATCGAAGAAACAGTGTGAAATTTGAATCTGTGGAAAATATAATATTTTATATACCGCCCCTCAACAGATCCCTTCTCCCGAGAGCCAGAAGTTAACGTTCCCGTGAAAAATCGAAGAAACAGTGTGAAATTTGAATCTGAGGAAAATATAATATTTTATATACCGCCCCTCAACAGATCCCTTCTCCCGAGAGCCAGAAGTTAACGTTCCCGGGAAAAATCGAAGAAACAGTGTGAAATTTGAATCTGAGGAAAATATAATATTTTATATACCGCCCCTCAATAGATCCCTTCTCCCGAGAGCCAGAAGTTAACGTTCCCGGGAAAAATCGAAGAAACAGTGTGAAATTTGAATCTGAGGAAAATATAATATTTTATATACCGCCCCTCAACAGATCCCTTCTCCCGAGAGCCAGAGGTTAACGTTCCCGGGAAAAGTCGAAGAAACACTGTGAAAAAATTAATCTGGAGAAATCTAATATTTTATATACCGCCCCTCAACAGATCCCTTCTCCTGAGAGCCAGAGGTTACCGTTCCCGCGAAAAATCGAAGAAACACTGTGAAAAAATTAATCTGGAGAAATCTAATATTTTATATACCGCCCCTCAACAGATCCCTTCTCCCGAGAGCCAGAGGTTACCGTTCCCGGGAAAAGTCGATGAAACACTGTGAAAAAATTAATCTGGAGAAATCTAATATTTTATATACCGGCCCTCAATAGATCCCTTCTCCTGAGAGTCATGGGTTACAGTTCCCGGGAAAAATCGAAGAAACAGTGTGAAATTTGAATCTGTGGAAAATATAATATTTTATATACCGCCCCTCAACAGATCCCTTCTCCCGAGAGCCAGAAGTTAACGTTCCCGTGAAAAATCGAAGAAACAGTGTGAAATTTGAATCTGAGGAAAATATAATATTTTATATACCGCCCCTCAACAGATCCCTTCTCCCGAGAGCCAGAAGTTAACGTTCCCGGGAAAAATCGAAGAAACAGTGTGAAATTTGAATCTGAGGAAAATATAATATTTTATATACCGCCCCTCAATAGATCCCTTCTCCCGAGAGCCAGAAGTTACCGTTCCCGGGTGAAATCGAAGAAACTGTGTGAAATTTGAATCTGAGGAAAATATAATATTTTATATACCGCCCCTCAACAGATCCCTTCTCCCGAGAGCCAGAGGTTACCGTTCCCGGGAAAAATCGAAGAAACAGTGTAAAATATGAATCTGAGGAAAATATAATATTTTATATACCGCCCCTCAACAGATCCCTTCTCCCGAGAGCCAGAAGTTAACGTTCCCGGGAAAAATCTAAGAAACAGTGTGAAATTTGAATCTGAGGAAAATATAATATTTTATATACCGTTCCTCAACAGATCCCTTCTCCCGAGAGCCAGAGGTTAACGTTCCCGGGAAAAGTCGAAGAAACACTGTGAAAAAATTAATCTGGAGAAATCTAATATTTTATATACCGCCCCTCAACAGATCCCTTCTCCCGAGAGCCAGAAGTTAACGTTCCCGTGAAAAATCGAAGAAACAGTGTGAAATTTGAATCTGAGGAAAATATAATATTTTATATACCGCCCCTCAACAGATCCCTTCTCCCGAGAGCCAGAGGTTAACGTTCCCGTGAAAAATCGAAGAAACAGTGTGAAATTTGAATCTGAGGAAAATATAATATTTTATATACCGCCCCTCAACAGATCCCTTCTCCCGAGAGCCAGAAGTTAACGTTCCCGGGAAAACTCGAAGGAACACTGTGAAAAAATTAATCTGGAGAAATCTAATGTTTTATATACCGCCCCTCAACAGATCCCTTCTCCCGAGAGCCAGAAGTTAACGTTCCCGGGAAAACTCGAAGAAACACTGTGAAAAAATTAATCTGGAGAAATCTAATGTTTTATATACCGCCCCTCAACAGATCCCTTCTCCCGAGAGCCAGAGGTTACCGTTCCCGGGAAAAATCGAAGAAACAGTGTAAAATTTGAATCTGAGAAAATATAATATTTTATATACCGCCCCTCAACAGATCCCTTCTCCCGAGAGCCAGAAGTTAACGTTCCCGGGAAAAATCGAAGAAACAGTGTGAAATTTGAATCTGAGGAAAATATAATATTTTATATACCGCCCCTCAACAGATCCCTTCTCCCGAGAGCCAGAAGTTAACGTTCCCGGGAAAAATCGAAGAAACAGTGTGAAATTTGAATCTGAGGAAAATATAATATTTTATATACCGCCCCTCAATAGATCCCTTCTCCCGAGAGCCAGAAGTTACCGTTCCCGGGAAAAATCGAAGAAACACTGTGAAAAAATTAATCTGGAGAAATCTAATATTTTATATACCGCCCCTCAACAGATCCCTTCTCCCGAGAGCCAGAAGTTAACGTTCCCGGGAAAAATCGAAGAAACAGTGTGAAATTTGAATCTGAGGAAAATATAATATTTTATATACCGCCCCTCAACAGATCCCTTCTCCCGAGAGCCAGAGGTTACCGTTCCCGGGAAAAATCGAAGAAACAGTGTGAAATTTGAATCTGAGGAAAATATAATATTTTATATACCGCCCCTCAACAGATCCCTTCTCCCGAGAGCCAGAGGTTAACGTTCCCGGGAAAAGTCGAAGAAACACTGTGAAAAAATTAATCTGGAGAAATCTAATATTTTATATACCGCCCCTCAACAGATCCCTTCTCCTGAGAGCCAGAGGTTACCGTTCCCGGGAAAAATCGAAGAAACACTGTGAAAAAATTAATCTGGAGAAATCTAATGTTTTATATACCGCCCCTCAACAGATCCCTTCTCCCGAGAGCCAGAGGTTACCGTTCCCGGGAAAAATCGAAGAAACAGTGTAAAATTTGAATCTGAGAAAATATAATATTTTATATACCGCCCCTCAACAGATCCCTTCTCCCGAGAGCCAGAAGTTAACGTTCCCGGGAAAAATCGAAGAAACAGTGTGAAATTTGAATCTGAGGAAAATATAATATTTTATATACCGCCCCTCAACAGATCCCTTCTCCCGAGAGCCAGAAGTTAACGTTCCCGGGAAAAATCGAAGAAACAGTGTGAAATTTGAATCTGAGGAAAATATAATATTTTATATACCGCCCCTCAATAGATCCCTTCTCCCGAGAGCCAGAAGTTACCGTTCCCGGGAAAAATCGAAGAAACACTGTGAAAAAATTAATCTGGAGAAATCTAATATTTTATATACCGCCCCTCAACAGATCCCTTCTCCCGAGAGCCAGAAGTTAACGTTCCCGGGAAAAATCGAAGAAACAGTGTGAAATTTGAATCTGAGGAAAATATAATATTTTATATACCGCCCCTCAACAGATCCCTTCTCCCGAGAGCCAGAGGTTACCGTTCCCGGGAAAAATCGAAGAAACAGTGTGAAATTTGAATCTGAGGAAAATATAATATTTTATATACCGCCCCTCAACAGATCCCTTCTCCCGAGAGCCAGAGGTTAACGTTCCCGGGAAAAGTCGAAGAAACACTGTGAAAAAATTAATCTGGAGAAATCTAATATTTTATATACCGCCCCTCAACAGATCCCTTCTCCTGAGAGCCAGAGGTTACCGTTCCCGGGAAAAATCGAAGAAACACTGTGAAAAAATTAATCTGGAGAAATCTAATATTTTATATACCGCCCCTCAACAGATCCCTTCTCCCGAGAGCCAGAGGTTACCGTTCCCGGGAAAAGTCGATGAAACACTGTGAAAAAATTAATCTGGAGAAATCTAATATTTTATATACCGGCCCTCAATAGATCCCTTCTCCTGAGAGCCATGGGTTACAGTTCCCGGGAAAAATCGAAGAAACAGTGTGAAATTTGAATCTGTGGAAAATATAATATTTTATATACCGCCCCTCAACAGATCCCTTCTCCCGAGAGCCAGAAGTTAACGTTCCCGTGAAAAATCGAAGAAACAGTGTGAAATTTGAATCTGAGGAAAATATAATATTTTATATACCGCCCCTCAACAGATCCCTTCTCCCGAGAGCCAGAAGTTAACCTTCCCGGGAAAAATCGAAGAAACAGTGTGAAATTTGAATCTGAGGAAAATATAATATTTTATATACCGCCCCTCAACAGATCCCTTCTCCCGAGAGCCAGAAGTTAACGTTCCCGGGAAAACTCGAAGAAACACTGTGAAAAAATTAATCTGGAGAAATCTAATGTTTTATATACCGCCCCTCAACAGATCCCTTCTCCCGAGAGCCAGAGGTTACCGTTCCCGGGAAAAATCGAAGAAACAGTGTAAAATTTGAATCTGAGAAAATATAATATTTTATATACCGCCCCTCAACAGATCCCTTCTCCCGAGAGCCAGAAGTTAACGTTCCCGGGAAAAATCGAAGAAACAGTGTGAAATTTGAATCTGAGGAAAATATAATATTTTATATACCGCCCCTCAACAGATCCCTTCTCCCGAGAGCCAGAAGTTAACGTTCCCGGGAAAAATCGAAGAAACAGTGTGAAATTTGAATCTGAGGAAAATATAATATTTTATATACCGCCCCTCAATAGATCCCTTCTCCCGAGAGCCAGAAGTTACCGTTCCCGGGAAAAATCGAAGAAACACTGTGAAAAAATTAATCTGGAGAAATCTAATATTTTATATACCGCCCCTCAACAGATCCCTTCTCCCGAGAGCCAGAAGTTAACGTTCCCGGGAAAAATCGAAGAAACAGTGTGAAATTTGAATCTGAGGAAAATATAATATTTTATATACCGCCCCTCAACAGATCCCTTCTCCCGAGAGCCAGAGGTTACCGTTCCCGGGAAAAATCGAAGAAACAGTGTGAAATTTGAATCTGAGGAAAATATAATATTTTATATACCGCCCCTCAACAGATCCCTTCTCCCGAGAGCCAGAGGTTAACGTTCCCGGGAAAAGTCGAAGAAACACTGTGAAAAAATTAATCTGGAGAAATCTAATATTTTATATACCGCCCCTCAACAGATCCCTTCTCCTGAGAGCCAGAGGTTACCGTTCCCGGGAAAAATCGAAGAAACACTGTGAAAAAATTAATCTGGTGAAATCTAATGTTTTATATACCGCCCCTCAACAGATCCCTTCTCCCGAGAGCCAGAGGTTACCGTTCCCGGGAAAAATCGAAGAAACAGTGTAAAATTTGAATCTGAGAAAATATAATATTTTATATACCGCCCCTCAACAGATCCCTTCTCCCGAGAGCCAGAAGTTAACGTTCCCGGGAAAAATCGAAGAAACAGTGTGAAATTTGAATCTGAGGAAAATATAATATTTTATATACCGCCCCTCAACAGATCCCTTCTCCCGAGAGCCAGAAGTTAACGTTCCCGGGAAAAATCGAAGAAACAGTGTGAAATTTGAATCTGAGGAAAATATAATATTTTATATACCGCCCCTCAATAGATCCCTTCTCCCGAGAGCCAGAAGTTACCGTTCCCGGGAAAAATCGAAGAAACACTGTGAAAAAATTAATCTGGAGAAATCTAATATTTTATATACCGCCCCTCAACAGATCCCTTCTCCCGAGAGCCAGAAGTTAACGTTCCCGGGAAAAATCGAAGAAACAGTGTGAAATTTGAATCTGAGGAAAATATAATATTTTATATACCGCCCCTCAACAGATCCCTTCTCCCGAGAGCCAGAGGTTACCGTTCCCGGGAAAAATCGAAGAAACAGTGTGAAATTTGAATCTGAGGAAAATATAATATTTTATATACCGCCCCTCAACAGATCCCTTCTCCCGAGAGCCAGAGGTTAACGTTCCCGGGAAAAGTCGAAGAAACACTGTGAAAAAATTAATCTGGAGAAATCTAATATTTTATATACCGCCCCTCAACAGATCCCTTCTCCTGAGAGCCAGAGGTTACCGTTCCCGGGAAAAATCGAAGAAACACTGTGAAAAAATTAATCTGGAGAAATCTAATATTTTATATACCGCCCCTCAACAGATCCCTTCTCCCGAGAGCCAGAGGTTACCGTTCCCGGGAAAAGTCGATGAAACACTGTGAAAAAATTAATCTGGAGAAATCTAATATTTTATATACCGGCCCTCAATAGATCCCTTCTCCTGAGAGCCATGGGTTACAGTTCCCGGGAAAAATCGAAGAAACAGTGTGAAATTTGAATCTGTGGAAAATATAATATTTTATATACCGCCCCTCAACAGATCCCTTCTCCCGAGAGCCAGAAGTTAACGTTCCCGTGAAAAATCGAAGAAACAGTGTGAAATTTGAATCTGAGGAAAATATAATATTTTATATACCGCCCCTCAACAGATCCCTTCTCCCGAGAGCCAGAAGTTAACGTTCCCGGGAAAAATCGAAGAAACAGTGTGAAATTTGAATCTGAGGAAAATATAATATTTTATATACCGCCCCTCAACAGATCCCTTCTCCCGAGAGCCAGAAGTTAACGTTCCCGGGAAAACTCGAAGAAACACTGTGAAAAAATTAATCTGGAGAAATCTAATGTTTTATATACCGCCCCTCAACAGATCCCTTCTCCCGAGAGCCAGAGGTTACCGTTCCCGGGAAAAATCGAAGAAACAGTGTAAAATTTGAATCTCAGGAAAATATAATATTTTATATACCGCCCCTCAACAGATCCCTTCTCCCGAGAGCCAGAAGTTAACGTTCCCGGGAAAAATCGAAGAAACAGTGTGAAATTTGAATCTGAGGAAAATATAATATTTTATATACCGCCCCTCAACAGATCCCTTCTCCCGAGAGCCAGAGGTTAACGTTCCCGGGAAAAGTCGAAGAAATACTGTGAAAAAATTAATCTGGAGAAATCTAATATTTTATATACCGCCCCTCAACAGATCCCTTCTCCCGAGAGCCAGAAGTTAACGTTCCCGTGAAAAATCGAAGAAACAGTGTGAAATTTGAATCTGAGGAAAATATAATATTTTATATACCGCCCCTCAACAGATCCCTTCTCCCGAGAGCCAGAGGTTAACGTTCCCGTGAAAAATCGAAGAAACAGTGTGAAATTTGAATCTGGGGAAAATATAATATTTTATATACCGCCCCTCAACAGATCCCTTCTCCCGAGAGCCAGAAGTTAACGTTCCCGGGAAAAATCGAAGAAACAGTGTGAAATTTGAATCTGAGGAAAATATAATATTTTATATACCGCCCCTCAACAGATCCCTTCTCCCGAGAGCCAGAGGTTAACGTTCCCGGGAAAAGTCGAAGAAATACTGTGAAAAAATTAATCTGGAGAAATCTAATATTTTATATACCTCCCCTCAACAGATCCCTTCTCCCGAGAGCCAGAAGTTAACGTTCCCGTGAAAAATCGAAGAAACAGTGTGAAATTTGAATCTGAGGAAAATATAATATTTTATATACCGCCCCTCAACAGATCCCTTCTCCCGAGAGCCAGAGGTTAACGTTCCCGTGAAAAATCGAAGAAACAGTGTGAAATTTGAATCTGAGGAAAATATAATATTTTATATACCGCCCCTCAACAGATCCCTTCTCCCGAGAGCCAGAAGTTAACGTTCCCGGGAAAACTCGAAGGAACACTGTGAAAAAATTAATCTGGAGAAATCTAATGTTTTATATACCGCCCCTCAACAGATCCCTTCTCCCGAGAGCCAGAAGTTAACGTTCCCGGGAAAACTCGAAGAAACACTGTGAAAAAATTAATCTGGAGAAATCTAATGTTTTATATACCGCCCCTCAACAGATCCCTTCTCCCGAGAGCCAGAGGTTTCCGTTCCCGGGAAAAATCGAAGAAACAGTGTAAAATTTGAATCTGAGGAAAATATAATATTTTATATACCGCCCCTCAACAGATCCCTTCTCCCGAGAGCCAGAAGTTAACGTTCCCGGGAAAAATCGAAGAAACAGTGTGAAATTTGAATCTGAGGAAAATATAATATTTTATATACCGCCCCTCAACAGATCCCTTCTCCCGAGAGCCAGAGGTTAACGTTCCCGGGAAAAGTCGAAGAAATACTGTGAAAAAATTAATCTGGAGAAATCTAATATTTTATATACCGCCCCTCAACAGATCCCTTCTCCCGAGAGCCAGAAGTTAACGTTCCCGTGAAAAATCGAAGAAACAATGTGAAATTTGAATCTGAGGAAAATATAATATTTTATATACCGCCCCTCAACAGATCCCTTCTCCCGAGAGCCAGAAGTTAACGTTCCCGGGAAAAATCGAAGAAACAGTGTGAAATTTGAATCTGAGGAAAATATAATACTTTATATACCGCCCCTCAATAGATCCCTTCTCCCGAGAGCCAGAAGTTACCGTTCCCGGGAAAAATCGAAGAAACACTGTGAAAAAATTAATCTGGAGAAATCTAATATTTTATATACCGCCCCTCAACAGATCCCTTCTCCCGAGAGCCAGAAGTTAACGTTCCCGGGAAAAATCGAAGAAACAGTGTGAAATTTGAATCTGAGGAAAATATAATATTTTATATACCGCCCCTCAACAGATCCCTTCTCCCGAGAGCCAGAGGTTAACGTTCCCGGGAAAAGTCGAAGAAACACTGTGAAAAAATTAATCTGGAGAAATCTAATATTTTATATACCGCCCCTCAACAGATCCCTTCTCCTGAGAGCCAGAGGTTACCGTTCCCGCGAAAAATCGAAGAAACACTGTGAAAAAATTAATCTGGAGAAATCTAATATTTTATATACCGCCCCTCAACAGATCCCTTCTCCCGAGAGCCAGAGGTTACCGTTCCCGGGAAAAGTCGATGAAACACTGTGAAAAAATTAATCTGGAGAAATCTAATATTTTATATACCGGCCCTCAATAGATCCCTTCTCCTGAGAGCCATGGGTTACAGTTCCCGGGAAAAATCGAAGAAACAGTGTGAAATTTGAATCTGTGGAAAATATAATATTTTATATACCGCCCCTCAACAGATCCCTTCTCCCGAGAGCCAGAAGTTAACGTTCCCGTGAAAAATCGAAGAAACAGTGTGAAATTTGAATCTGAGGAAAATATAATATTTTATATACCGCCCCTCAACAGATCCCTTCTCCCGAGAGCCAGAAGTTAACGTTCCCGGGAAAAATCGAAGAAACAGTGTGAAATTTGAATCTGAGGAAAATATAATATTTTATATACCGCCCCTCAATAGATCCCTTCTCCCGAGAGCCAGAAGTTACCGTTCCCGGGTGAAATCGAAGAAACTGTGTGAAATTTGAATCTGAGGAAAATATAATATTTTATATACCGCCCCTCAACAGATCCCTTCTCCCGAGAGCCAGAGGTTACCGTTCCCGGGAAAAATCGAAGAAACAGTGTAAAATTTGAATCTGAGGAAAATATAATATTTTATATACCGCCCCTCAACAGATCCCTTCTCCCGAGAGCCAGAAGTTAACGTTCCCGGGAAAAATCTAAGAAACAGTGTGAAATTTGAATCTGAGGAAAATATAATATTTTATATACCGTTCCTCAACAGATCCCTTCTCCCGAGAGCCAGAGGTTAACGTTCCCGGGAAAAGTCGAAGAAACACTGTGAAAAAATTAATCTGGAGAAATCTAATATTTTATATACCGCCCCTCAACAGATCCCTTCTCCCGAGAGCCAGAAGTTAACGTTCCCGTGAAAAATCGAAGAAACAGTGTGAAATTTGAATCTGAGGAAAATATAATATTTTATATACCGCCCCTCAACAGATCCCTTCTCCCGAGAGCCAGAGGTTAACGTTCCCGTGAAAAATCGAAGAAACAGTGTGAAATTTGAATCTGAGGAAAATATAATATTTTATATACCGCCCCTCAACAGATCCCTTCTCCCGAGAGCCAGAAGTTAACGTTCCCGGGAAAACTCGAAGGAACACTGTGAAAAAATTAATCTGGAGAAATCTAATGTTTTATATACCGCCCCTCAACAGATCCCTTCTCCCGAGAGCCAGAAGTTAACGTTCCCGGGAAAACTCGAAGAAACACTGTGAAAAAATTAATCTGGAGAAATCTAATGTTTTATATACCGCCCCTCAACAGATCCCCTCTCCCGAGAGCCAGAGGTTACCGTTCCCGGGAAAAATCGAAGAAACAGTGTAAAATTTGAATCTGAGAAAATATAATATTTTATATACCGCCCCTCAACAGATCCCTTCTCCCGAGAGCCAGAAGTTAACGTTCCCGGGAAAAATCGAAGAAACAGTGTGAAATTTGAATCTGAGGAAAATATAATATTTTATATACCGCCCCTCAACAGATCCCTTCTCCCGAGAGCCAGAAGTTAACGTTCCCGTGAAAAATCGAAGAAACAATGTGAAATTTGAATCTGAGGAAAATATAATATTTTATATACCGCCCCTCAACAGATCCCTTCTCCCGAGAGCCAGAAGTTAACGTTCCCGGGAAAAATCGAAGAAACACTGTGAAAAAATTAATCTGGAGAAATCTAATGTTTTATATACCGCCCCTCAACAGATCCCTTCTCCCGAGAGCCAGAGGTTACCGTTCCCGGGAAAAATCGAAGAAACAGTGTAAAATTTGAATCTGAGGAAAATATAATATTTTATATACCGCCCCTCAACAGATCCCTTCTCCCGAGAGCCAGAAGTTAACGTTCCCGGGAAAAATCGAAGAAACAGTGTGAAATTTGAATCTGAGGAAAATATAATATTTTATATACCGCCCCTCAACAGATCCCTTCTCCCGAGAGCCAGAGGTTAACGTTCCCGGGAAAAGTCGAAGAAATACTGTGAAAAAATTAATCTGGAGAAATCTAATATTTTATATACCGCCCCTCAACAGATCCCTTCTCCCGAGAGCCAGAAGTTAACGTTCCCGTGAAAAATCGAAGAAACAGTGTGAAATTTGAATCTGAGGAAAATATAATATTTTATATACCGCCCCTCAACAGATCCCTTCTCCCGAGAGCCAGAAGTTAACGTTCCCGGGAAAAATCGAAGAAACAGTGTGAAATTTGAATCTGAGGAAAATATAATACTTTATATACCGCCCCTCAATAGATCCCTTCTCCCAAGAGCCAGAAGTTACCGTTCCCGTAAAAAATCGAAGAAACACTGTGAAAAAATTAATCTGGAGAAATCTAATGTTTTATATACCGCCCCTCAACAGATCCCTTCTCCCGAGAGCCAGAGGTTACCGTTCCCGGGAAAAATCGAAGAAACAGTGTAAAATTTGAATCTGTGGAAAATATAATATTTTATATACCGCCCCTCAACAGATCCCTTCTCCCGAGAGCCAGAAGTTAACGTTCCCGTGAAAAATCGAAGAAACAGTGTGAAATTTGAATCTGAGGAAAATATAATATTTTATATACCGCCCCTCAACAGATCCCTTCTCCCGAGAGCCAGAAGTTAACGTTCCCGGGAAAAATCGAAGAAACAGTGTGAAATTTGAATCTGAGGAAAATATAATATTTTATATACCGCCCCTCAACAGATCCCTTCTCCCGAGAGCCAGAAGTTAACGTTCCCGGGAAAACTCGAAGAAACACTGTGAAAAAATTAATCTGGAGAAATCTAATATTTTATATACCGCCCCTCAACAGATCCCTTCTCCCGAGAGCCAGAGGTTACCGTTCCCGGGAAAAATCGAAGAAACAGTGTAAAATTTGAATCTGAGGAAAATATAATATTTTATATACCGCCCCTCATCAGATCCCTTCTCCCGAGAGCCAGAAGTTAACGTTCCCGGGAAAAATCAAAGAAACAGTGTGAAATTTGAATCTGAGGAAAATATAATATTTTATATACCGCCCCTCAACAGATCCCTTCTCCCGAGAGCCAGAAGTTAACGTTCCCGGGAAAAATCGAAGAAACAGTGTGAAATTTGAATCTGAGGAAAATATAATACTTTATATACCGCCCCTCAACAGATCCCTTCTCCCGAGAGCCAGAGGTTAACCAGTCAAGTGGCAATGACGAATATATGGGCCATAATGTTTCCAATCCTTGAGTGGTGATGACGACTATATGGGTCAAACTTTTTCCAATCCTTGAGCGGTGGTGACGAATATATGGGTCATGGAAGACCTGTTCCTTCCCCCTTGACCTATTGTACATTGACTGACACCTTCAACGCCTCCTAATCCTTCAAATGAATGAAGCGCTCGGTTGAACAGTACAATGAATTGGTTATAGACTATCACAATAAATACCGTCTGTACAGAATAAGGTGTGGCTTTTTTACTGGTATCTTGAAAGTAAGAATGCTAGATTGTTAAAATGGAATTAGGGAGGGGTGGTACAGAGAAAGAGGGAGAGAAACTGTTTATCTTTCTAAGGAGGGGAACTGTTTTTTCCACACTTATATTCACAACATGTGAAGCTGTACGTCAAAATTTTTCTCAAAAATATTTTTTTATTTTATTTTAATTTTCCAGTGAAATCTCGATATAACGATATTCTCGAGACCATGAAAAATATCATTGTAGAAGGGTTATTGCTATATCGAGAGGCAGCACTTTAATATTAGGCTATAGGCATTGCTAAATAATACGAAAAAATATCGTTGTAGTAGGATTTATCCATAGCCCCCACAAGGGGCTGGCAAGGCTGCAACCCTGGGGCCCGGGACGATTTTCATTATTTTTGTTTTTTAACGCTATAAATCCATCATAAAAGGGCCCGCGAAAGTCTGGTCGGGGGGGGGGGCGCAAAAGATTCCAGCCTAGGGGCCCTAGTCCAGGATGTGGGAGCCATGGATTTATCGTTGTATCAGTGACATTGTAACGAGATTTCACTGTATATAAACACATAAATAAACGTATGCAATCCACTAAAATCCAACAAAAAGTTTATTGACTGGAAGATGAAATTAAAATTAAATTTTTTTCCAGAATTTATTCTAAGTTATATATATACAGATTTAACTTGAGACTTGCATAATATTTCGTGCTATTTGTTAATACACAATTACTGTTTTAATTATAAATGTTTTAATTATATTTTACAAATTTTTTAAATACAGTGGAACCCCGCTACAACGATAAGCGATAAATCCTTCAACAATGATATTTTTTCGAGTTTTGTGCGGAAATGTCACTACTCTAATGTTAAATTGACGCCTCTCGATATAACGATAACCAATATACAACGATATTTCTTTCTTGGTCTGCATAAATAAATATATATAAATGGGCAGGGCCGCAACTAGGGAGCAGGGGTGTCAGTTGATTGCGCAGAAGATAAACCGTTTATAGGTCGATTGAGCTCACCCCGATATCCAAACAACCCGATTTCCCGATTGCAATCGACCTGTTGGGGGAATACAAACGCTCCCATTTTCGGCGCAATCGACCGAGCCCTGGGAGCAGGCGGGTCTCGTGCCCTGGGCGCTGGACCAGAGGGGGGAACAAATTTCATTCTCACACCTTACCTTCAACATTACAAGGGGGGGGGGCAAAATGCGCACTTGCCCCGGGTGACCAAGCATCTAGTTGCGACCCTGCATAACTGGCGAAGCCCGAAATTGGGCAGTTTGCCCAGCCAATGTCCAAATTTTGTGCTTTGACCGGCCCCATGTATCGATTCCTATGATTTAGGGTCATCACCACGTTGGCATAGTGTTTGGTGATAATTGTGACCATTTATAATTATGGCTAGCGACAGCAACTCTAACGATCAAAGAAATCGGTATATCGATATCTTAGAGATCGATATACCGATCAGAAAGGCTCAGAAAGACTTTTTTTCTCTTTTGAAAGCAATAATAGTCTATGTGACTTGCACCCTACCAAGGGAACTAAATTTTATAAAGAAATAGCTCATACGCGGTATACGTCAAAACCAAGACTTTCTTTATTTGAAAACGTATGTGATGTGGCATTTTTGAAACATTGTGCTGCATGTTTAATTTGTCTTCGAAAGCAAAATCTACTGTATTTTCCGAGATCTTAATTTCCTCAATTTTTTCTTTTTTATGTGAAATTTGAAAGAAAAAAAATCATAGAGAGATGTCGGTTTCTCAAAAATAATATTGAAATTGACATGTTTTCTGAGCAGCGTCAAGGCATGAAACGATCCCCCCCCCCCCAAATACAGAATGTTTCGTTGGCGTATGAAAAGAGAAGGGGTTCAAGCTTTGGCCGAGATTACAGCGTTATTTTTCAGTAAAAACTTCACTCACCCCCCCCTCCTTCAGAAGAAAAAAAATTTCACTCCTCCTCCCCCCCCCCTCCATTCTTGAGAAAATCCCGAGAACGCCTATGTTGTATATATAGTAGTTTTCGTAATAAATACCATGCATGCAAAAAAAATGGGATGATTGTGGTCCGGATTTGATAATATAACTTCTTTTGTATAATTCTTTCATTCTCTTTGAATGATTCAAAAAAGAGACCAAAAATTGTTTGGTGTTTATGCACTTACTAAAATAAAAGACATATTTTGTGCATGCTTATTTGGCAAAAATGATTTAAACGCAATACGATTGACATTTACAATCATATCAAGAAAAATAATAATCGGTACATATTATTTTCTATATAATCACATATTGATGATATAACAACATTCATATGGAATGTTATTATATCATCAATTAAGTTTTTAATCTTTATTTTAATCTATTCATTTTAAGAATGTTCAGATTACTGAAAAATGCGTATCGCTCGTGCAAAATGTGTTATTCGCTTAATCGTATCATTTTCCAAGCTGGTACGGATGTAATGAAATTCGCTTATATTGAATACATTCGCTGTTTTTTCTAGCTTCGTTATAAGCGGGTACAACTGTGTGTATGTATGCGGGGTTTTTTTTTTGAATGTGTTTATAGAATCCTATGATAACACATGTAATTTATGCGAAGCGTAAAAATTCAATTATATGTGACCAACTGAATGTGACATTACATTGAGATAAACCCTGAAAAGCAGTTGTTATCGTTGATTCAATTAAAACTTTGACAAATATTCCATTTCTTTTGTTACCTTTTATTTTTTTTTGGTCTGTATATCATCAAAGAAAGTAAATTTCATCAAAAGAAAAAAAAATTCTGTAAGATACATCGCGTTGCTAAACATGCCACCTATCGAAACGAGGCTCAAATAGGCTTTTAAAACGTTTACGTTTATAATGCATCTTACATTATTAATGGCATGTATTAAATACATCATAATAATTGATTCCTTCCATATACACATAAAATTGATATATTTTATAATCAGTTAGTTTTTTTACGTGAAGTATAAATCATTTCGTGTTGTATAAATAGATTAAATAAAAACGAAGGTATTTTCCAATTCATTGCATATTTCAAATTTACTCATAAGGTATAATATCGATATTTGTGTAATTAAAATCATCGACTACTGTTATTTTCAACTTTCTAGGAAATTCAAGGTACACCATATATGTATATTTTTGTGCCTTATCACACATAATGTGTGTTGCTTTCATAAATTTCCTATACTGTTCAGAACTGTTCAGCTTTTTCCCTTGCGAAAAAGCTATTCGATTAAACTGAAAAGTATGCATTGGAAAAGTGCATCACACTTCTCGGATAAAATGTGCTAAGACACTTTAGTGATACCACAAAATGATAAGTCGCATGCAACGTCAGCGAAAGAGGAACGAAAAAATTGCAAGGAAGTGCGATTATAAAGTATTGTAACGCCGTGAAACTCTATGTAGACTCAGAACGGGCTTAAATATTTTTTTAAATAAAAATGAAAAGAAAAACTTTGTTGCGTAATCCCTGATACCCCGTTATAGTGTTGCTGTGCATTTAGAGAATATAAACGCTTCTTTTCGCCAATAAATTAGTGAGAAAAGTACAATATATATACAGTGAAACATCGATGTAACGATAGTCTGCGGACTAAGAAAAAATATCGCTGTAGTGGGATTATCGCTATATCGAGAGGCAGCCGATTAACATTAGAGTATAGACATTTCCAAATAATACTTGAAAAATATCGTTGGATCAAGTGTCATTTTAGCGATGTTCCACAGCAATACGAAAAATGAACTTTTAAATATGTCTATGACCACGACAGGGAGAAAAAAAATGGCCAATACTGTAACAAAAGAAAAGGTACTGAAGTTGAGTGTGTATTAGTAAAGAATAGGATCACTAGGAATAGGTGTAGCCAACCTGTCACTTGGATGGACCCCACCAACCACGCCTTCTCTGTTGTCCTGCATGTTTGTTGGGGGGGATAGCACTACTTGAGATAAAGAAGCTTCGCCACTTTACAAGTATTTTTCCGTATAACCTCACACCGTTTTTCAAATAGAAATCGAAAAACCTTTCACCGCTCAACCGGTTAACGTTCCCGGGAAAAGTCGAAGAAACACTGTGAAAAAATTAATCTGGAGAAATCTAATATTTTATATACCGCCACTCAACAGATTCCTTCTCCTGAGAGCCAGAGGTTACCGTTCCCGGGAAAAGTCGATGAAACACTGTGAAAAAATTAATCTGGAGAAATCTAATATTTTATATACCGGCCCTCAATAGATCCCTTCTCCTGAGAGCCATGGGTTACAGTTCCCGGGAAAAATCGAAGAAACAGTGTGAAATTTGAATCTGAGGAAAATATAATATTTTATATACCGCCCCTCAACAGATCCCTTCTCCCGAGAGATAGAAGTTAACGTTCCCGGGAAAAATCGAAGAAACAGTGTGAAATTTGAATCTGAGGAAAATATAATATTTTATATACCGCCCCTCAATAGATCCCTTCTCCCGAGAGCCAGAAGTTACCGTTCCCGGGTGAAATCGAAGAAACTGTGTGAAATTTGAATCTGAGGAAAATATAATATTTTATATACCGCCCCTCAACAGATCCCTTCTCCCGAGAGCCAGAGGTTACCGTTCCCGGGAAAAATCGAAGAAACAGTGTAAAATTTGAATCTGAGGAAAATATAATATTTTATATACCGCCCCTCAACAGATCCCTTCTCCCGAGAGCCAGAAGTTAACGTTCCCGGGAAAAATCTAAGAAACAGTGTGAAATTTGAATCTGAGGAAAATATAATATTTTATATACCGCCCCTCAACAGATCCCTTCTCCCGAGAGCCAGAGGTTAACGTTCCCGGGAAAAGTCGAAGAAACACTGTGAAAAAATTAATCTGGAGAAATCTAATATTTTATATACCGCCCCTCAACAGATCCCTTCTCCCGAGAGCCAGAAGTTAACGTTCCCGTGAAAAATCGAAGAAACAGTGTGAAATTTGAATCTGAGGAAAATATAATATTTTATATACCGCCCCTCAACAGATCCCTTCTCCCGCGAGCCAGAGGTTAACGTTCCCGTGAAAAATCGAAGAAACAGTGTAAAATTTGAATCTGAGGAAAATATAATATTTTATATACCGCCCCTCATCAGATCCCTTCTCCCGAGAGCCAGAAGTTAACGTTCCCGGGAAAAATCGAAGAAACAGTGTGAAATTTGAATCTGAGGAAAATATAATATTTTATATACCGCCCCTCAACAGATCCCTTCTCCCGACAGCCAGAGGTTACCGTTCCCGGGAAAAATCGAAGAAACAGTGTAAAATTTGAATCTGAGGAAAATATAATATTTTATATACCGCCCCTCAACAGATCCCTTCTCCCGTGAGCCAGAAGTTAACGTTCCCGGGAAGAATCGAAGAAACAGTGTGAAATTTGAATCTGAGGAAAATATAATATTTTATATACCGCCCCTCAACAGATCCCTTCTTCCGAGAGCCAGAAGTTACCGTTCCCGGGTGAAATCGAAGAAACAGTGTGAAATTTGAATCTGAGGAAAATATAATATTTTATATACCGCCCCTCCACAGATCCCTTCTCCCGAGAGCCAGAGGTTAACGTTCCCGGGAAAAGTCGAGAAACACTGTGAAAAAATTAATCTGGAGAAATCTATTATTTTATATACCGCCCCTCAACAGATCCCTTCTCCCGAGAGCCAGAAGTTAACGTTCCCGGGAAAAATCGAAGAAACAGTGTGAAATTTGAATCTGAGGAAAATATAATATTTTATATACCGCCCCTCAACAGATCCCTTCTCCCGAGAGCCAGAGGTTACCGTTCCCGGGAAAAATCGAAGAAACAGTGTGAAATTTGAATCTGAGGAAAATATAATATTTTATATACCGCCCCTCAACAGATCCCTTCTCCCGAGAGCCAGAGGTTAACGTTCCCGGGAAAAGTCGAAGAAACACTGTGAAAAAATTAATCTGGAGAAATCTAATATTTTATATACCGCCCCTCAACAGATCCCTTCTCCTGAGAGCCAGAGGTTACCGTTCCCGGGAAAAATCGAAGAAACACTGCGAAAAAATTAATCTGGAGAAATCTAATATTTTATATACCGCCCCTCAACAGATCCCTTCTCCCGAGAGCCAGAGGTTACCGTTCCCGGGAAAAGTCGATGAAACACTGTGAAAAAATTAATCTGGAGAAATCTAATATTTTATATACCGGCCCTCAATAGATCCCTTCTCCTGAGAGCCATGGGTTACAGTTCCCGGGAAAAATCGAAGAAACAGTGTGAAATTTGAATCTGTGGAAAATATAATATTTTATATACCGCCCCTCAACAGATCCCTTCTCCCGAGAGCCAGAAGTTAACGTTCCCGTGAAAAATCGAAGAAACAGTGTGAAATTTGAATCTGAGGAAAATATAATATTTTATATACCGCCCCTCAACAGATCCCTTCTCCCGAGAGCCAGAAGTTAACGTTCCCGGGAAAAATCGAAGAAACAGTGTGAAATTTGAATCTGAGGAAAATATAATATTTTATATACCGCCCCTCAATAGATCCCTTCTCCCGAGAGCCAGAAGTTACCGTTCCCGGGTGAAATCGAAGAAACTGTGTGAAATTTGAATCTGAGGAAAATATAATATTTTATATACCGCCCCTCAACAGATCCCTTCTCCCGAGAGCCAGAGGTTACCGTTCCCGGGAAAAATCGAAGAAACAGTGTAAAATTTGAATCTGAGGAAAATATAATATTTTATATACCGCCCCTCAACAGATCCCTTCTCCCGAGAGCCAGAAGTTAACGTTCCCGGGAAAAATCTAAGAAACAGTGTGAAATTTGAATCTGAGGAAAATATAATATTTTATATACCGTTCCTCAACAGATCCCTTCTCCCGAGAGCCAGAGGTTAACGTTCCCGGGAAAAGTCGAAGAAACACTGTGAAAAAATTAATCTGGAGAAATCTAATATTTTATATACCTCCCCTCAACAGATCCCTTCTCCCGAGAGCCAGAAGTTAACGTTCCCGTGAAAAATCGAAGAAACAGTGTGAAATTTGAATCTGAGGAAAATATAATATTTTATATACCGCCCCTCAACAGATCCCTTCTCCCGAGAGCCAGAGGTTAACGTTCCCGTGAAAAATCGAAGAAACAGTGTGAAATTTGAATCTGAGGAAAATATAATATTTTATATACCGCCCCTCAACAGATCCCTTCTCCCGAGAGCCAGAAGTTAACGTTCCCGGGAAAACTCGAAGGAACACTGTGAAAAAATTAATCTGGAGAAATCTAATGTTTTATATACCGCCCCTCAACAGATCCCTTCTCCCGAGAGCCAGAAGTTAACGTTCCCGGGAAAACTCGAAGAAACACTGTGAAAAAATTAATCTGGAGAAATCTAATGTTTTATATACCGCCCCTCAACAGATCCCTTCTCCCGAGAGCCAGAGGTTTCCGTTCCCGGGAAAAATCGAAGAAACAGTGTAAAATTTGAATCTGAGGAAAATATAATATTTTATATACCGCCCCTCAACAGATCCCTTCTCCCGAGAGCCAGAAGTTAACGTTCCCGGGAAAAATCGAAGAAACAGTGTGAAATTTGAATCTGAGGAAAATATAATATTTTATATACCGCCCCTCAACAGATCCCTTCTCCCGAGAGCCAGAGGTTAACGTTCCCGGGAAAAGTCGAAGAAATACTGTGAAAAAATTAATCTGGAGAAATCTAATATTTTATATACCGCCCCTCAACAGATCCCTTCTCCCGAGAGCCAGAAGTTAACGTTCCCGTGAAAAATCGAAGAAACAATGTGAAATTTGAATCTGAGGAAAATATAATATTTTATATACCGCCCCTCAACAGATCCCTTCTCCCGAGAGCCAGAAGTTAACGTTCCCGGGAAAAATCGAAGAAACAGTGTGAAATTTGAATCTGAGGAAAATATAATACTTTATATACCGCCCCTCAATAGATCCCTTCTCCCGAGAGCCAGAAGTTACCGTTCCCGGGAAAAATCGAAGAAACACTGTGAAAAAATTAATCTGGAGAAATCTAATATTTTATATACCGCCCCTCAACAGATCCCTTCTCCCGAGAGCCAGAAGTTAACGTTCCCGGGAAAAATCGAAGAAACAGTGTGAAATTTGAATCTGAGGAAAATATAATATTTTATATACCGCCCCTCAACAGATCCCTTCTCCCGAGAGCCAGAGGTTAACGTTCCCGGGAAAAGTCGAAGAAACACTGTGAAAAAATTAATCTGGAGAAATCTAATATTTTATATACCGCCCCTCAACAGATCCCTTCTCCTGAGAGCCAGAGGTTACCGTTCCCGCGAAAAATCGAAGAAACACTGTGAAAAAATTAATCTGGAGAAATCTAATATTTTATATACCGCCCCTCAACAGATCCCTTCTCCCGAGAGCCAGAGGTTACCGTTCCCGGGAAAAGTCGATGAAACACTGTGAAAAAATTAATCTGGAGAAATCTAATATTTTATATACCGGCCCTCAATAGATCCCTTCTCCTGAGAGCCATGGGTTACAGTTCCCGGGAAAAATCGAAGAAACAGTGTGAAATTTGAATCTGTGGAAAATATAATATTTTATATACCGCCCCTCAACAGATCCCTTCTCCCGAGAGCCAGAAGTTAACGTTCCCGTGAAAAATCGAAGAAACAGTGTGAAATTTGAATCTGAGGAAAATATAATATTTTATATACCGCCCCTCAACAGATCCCTTCTCCCGAGAGCCAGAAGTTAACGTTAACGGGAAAAATCGAAGAAACAGTGTGAAATTTGAATCTGAGGAAAATATAATATTTTATATACCGCCCCTCAATAGATCCCTTCTCCCGAGAGCCAGAAGTTACCGTTCCCGGGTGAAATCGAAGAAACTGTGTGAAATTTGAATCTGAGGAAAATATAATATTTTATATACCGCCCCTCAACAGATCCCTTCTCCCGAGAGCCAGAGGTTACCGTTCCCGGGAAAAATCGAAGAAACAGTGTAAAATTTGAATCTGAGGAAAATATAATATTTTATATACCGCCCCTCAACAGATCCCTTCTCCCGAGAGCCAGAAGTTAACGTTCCCGGGAAAAATCTAAGAAACAGTGTGAAATTTGAATCTGAGGAAAATATAATATTTTATATACCGTTCCTCAACAGATCCCTTCTCCCGAGAGCCAGAGGTTAACGTTCCCGGGAAAAGTCGAAGAAACACTGTGAAAAAATTAATCTGGAGAAATCTAATATTTTATATACCGCCCCTCAACAGATCCCTTCTCCCGAGAGCCAGAAGTTAACGTTCCCGTGAAAAATCGAAGAAACAGTGTGAAATTTGAATCTGAGGAAAATATAATATTTTATATACCGCCCCTCAACAGATCCCTTCTCCCGAGAGCCAGAGGTTAACGTTCCCGTGAAAAATCGAAGAAACAGTGTGAAATTTGAATCTGAGGAAAATATAATATTTTATATACCGCCCCTCAACAGATCCCTTCTCCCGAGAGCCAGAAGTTAACGTTCCCGGGAAAACTCGAAGGAACACTGTGAAAAAATTAATCTGGAGAAATCTAATGTTTTATATACCGCCCCTCAACAGATCCCTTCTCCCGAGAGCCAGAAGTTAACGTTCCCGGGAAAACTCGAAGAAACACTGTGAAAAAATTAATCTGGAGAAATCTAATGTTTTATATACCGCCCCTCAACAGATCCCTTCTCCCGAGAGCCAGAGGTTACCGTTCCCGGGAAAAATCGAAGAAACAGTGTAAAATTTGAATCTGAGGAAAATATAATATTTTATATACCGCCCCTCAACAGATCCCTTCTCCCGAGAGCCAGAAGTTAACGTTCCCGGGAAAAATCGAAGAAACAGTGTGAAATTTGAATCTGAGGAAAATATAATATTTTATATACCGCCCCTCAATAGATCCCTTCTCCCGAGAGCCAGAAGTTACCGTTCCCGGGAAAAATCGAAGAAACACTGTGAAAAAATTAATCTGGAGAAATCTAATATTTTATATACCGCCCCTCAACAGATCCCTTCTCCCGAGAGCCAGAAGTTAACGTTCCCGGGAAAAATCGAAGAAACAGTGTGAAATTTGAATCTGAGGAAAATATAATATTTTATATACCGCCCCTCAACAGATCCCTTCTCCCGAGAGCCAGAGGTTACCGTTCCCGGGAAAAATCGAAGAAACAGTGTGAAATTTGAATCTGAGGAAAATATAATATTTTATATACCGCCCCTCAACAGATCCCTTCTCCCGAGAGCCAGAGGTTAACGTTCCCGGGAAAAGTCGAAGAAACACTGTGAAAAAATTAATCTGGAGAAATCTAATATTTTATATACCGCCCCTCAACAGATCCCTTCTCCTGAGAGCCAGAGGTTACCGTTCCCGGGAAAAATCGAAGAAACACTGTGAAAAAATTAATCTGGAGAAATCTAATATTTTATATACCGCCCCTCAACAGATCCCTTCTCCCGAGAGCCAGAGGTTACCGTTCCCGGGAAAAGTCGATGAAACACTGTGAAAAAATTAATCTGGAGAAATCTAATATTTTATATACCGGCCCTCAATAGATCCCTTCTCCTGAGAGCCATGGGTTACAGTTCCCGGGAAAAATCGAAGAAACAGTGTGAAATTTGAATCTGTGGAAAATATAATATTTTATATACCGCCCCTCAACAGATCCCTTCTCCCGAGAGCCAGAAGTTAACGTTCCCGTGAAAAATCGAAGAAACAGTGTGAAATTTGAATCTGAGGAAAATATAATATTTTATATACCGCCCCTCAACAGATCCCTTCTCCCGAGAGCCAGAAGTTAACGTTCCCGGGAAAAATCGAAGAAACAGTGTGAAATTTGAATCTGAGGAAAATATAATATTTTATATACCGCCCCTCAACAGATCCCTTCTCCCGAGAGCCAGAAGTTAACGTTCCCGGGAAAACTCGAAGAAACACTGTGAAAAAATTAATCTGGAGAAATCTAATGTTTTATATACCGCCCCTCAACAGATCCCTTCTCCCGAGAGCCAGAGGTTACCGTTCCCGGGAAAAATCGAAGAAACAGTGTAAAATTTGAATCTGAGGAAAATATAATATTTTATCTACCGCCCCTCAACAGATCCCTTCTCCCGAGAGCCAGAAGTTAACGTTCCCGGGAAAAATCGAAGAAACAGTGTGAAATTTGAATCTGAGGAAAATATAATATTTTATATACCGCCCCTCAACAGATCCCTTCTCCCGAGAGCCAGAGGTTAACGTTCCCGGGAAAAGTCGAAGAAATACTGTGAAAAAATTAATCTGGAGAAATCTAATATTTTATATACCGCCCCTCAACAGATCCCTTCTCCCGAGAGCCAGAAGTTAACGTTCCCGTGAAAAATCGAAGAAACAGTGTGAAATTTGAATCTGAGGAAAATATAATATTTTATATACCGCCCCTCAACAGATCCCTTCTCCCGAGAGCCAGAAGTTAACGTTCCCGGGAAAAATCGAAGAAACAGTGTGAAATTTGAATCTGAGGAAAATATAATACTTTATATACCGCCCCTCAATAGATCCCTTCTCCCGAGAGCCAGAAGTTACCGTTCCCGGGAAAATCGAAGAAACACTGTGAAAAAATTAATCTGGAGAAATCTAATATTTTATATACCGCCCCTCAACAGATCCCTTCTCCCGAGAGCCAGAAGTTAACGTTCCCGGGAAAAATCGAAGAAACAGTGTGAAATTTGAATCTGAGGAAAATATAATATTTTATATACCGCCCCTCAACAGATCCCTTCTCCCGAGAGCCAGAGGTTAACGTTCCCGGGAAAAGTCGAAGAAACACTGTGAAAAAATTAATCTGGAGAAATCTAATATTTTATATACCGCCCCTCAACAGATCCCTTCTCCTGAGAGCCAGAGGTTACCGTTCCCGGGAAAAGTCGATGAAACACTGTGAAAAAATTAATCTGGAGAAATCTAATATTTTATATACCGGCCCTCAATAGATCCCTTCTCCTGAGAGCCATGGGTTACAGTTCCCGGGAAAAATCGAAGAAACAGTGTGAAATTTGAATCTGAGGAAAATATAATATTTTATATACCGCCCCTCAACAGATCCCTTCTCCCGAGAGCCAGAAGTTAACGTTCCCGGGAAAAATCGAAGAAACAGTGTGAAATTTGAATCTGAGGAAAATATAATATTTTATATACCGCCCCTCAATAGATCCCTTCTCCCGAGAGCCAGAAGTTACCGTTCCCGGGTGAAATCGAAGAAACTGTGTGAAATTTGAATCTGAGGAAAATATAATATTTTATATACCGCCCCTCAACAGATCCCTTCTCCCGAGAGCCAGAGGTTACCGTTCCCGGGAAAAATCGAAGAAACAGTGTAAAATTTGAATCTGAGGAAAATATAATATTTTATATACCGCCCCTCAACAGATCCCTTCTCCCGAGAGCCAGAAGTTAACGTTCCCGGGAAAAATCTAAGAAACAGTGTGAAATTTGAATCTGAGGAAAATATAATATTTTATATACCGCCCCTCAACAGATCCCTTCTCCCGAGAGCCAGAGGTTAACGTTCCCGGGAAAAGTCGAAGAAACACTGTGAAAAAATTAATCTGGAGAAATCTAATATTTTATATACCGCCCCTCAACAGATCCCTTCTCCCGAGAGCCAGAAGTTAACGTTCCCGTGAAAAATCGAAGAAACAGTGTGAAATTTGAATCTGAGGAAAATATAATATTTTATATACCGCCCCTCAACAGATCCCTTCTCCCGCGAGCCAGAGGTTAACGTTCCCGTGAAAAATCGAAGAAACAGTGTAAAATTTGAATCTGAGGAAAATATAATATTTTATATACCGCCCCTCATCAGATCCCTTCTCCCGAGAGCCAGAAGTTAACGTTCCCGGGAAAAATCGAAGAAACAGTGTGAAATTTGAATCTGAGGAAAATATAATATTTTATATACCGCCCCTCAACAGATCCCTTCTCCCGACAGCCAGAGGTTACCGTTCCCGGGAAAAATCGAAGAAACAGTGTAAAATTTGAATCTGAGGAAAATATAATATTTTATATACCGCCCCTCAACAGATCCCTTCTCCCGTGAGCCAGAAGTTAACGTTCCCGGGAAAAATCGAAGAAACAGTGTGAAATTTGAATCTGAGGAAAATATAATATTTTATATACCGCCCCTCAACAGATCCCTTCTTCCGAGAGCCAGAAGTTACCGTTCCCGGGTGAAATCGAAGAAACAGTGTGAAATTTGAATCTGAGGAAAATATAATATTTTATATACCGCCCCTCCACAGATCCCTTCTCCCGAGAGCCAGAGGTTAACGTTCCCGGGAAAAGTCGAGAAACACTGTGAAAAAATTAATCTGGAGAAATCTATTATTTTATATACCGCCCCTCAACAGATCCCTTCTCCCGAGAGCCAGAAGTTAACGTTCCCGGGAAAAGTCGAAGAAACAGTGTGAAATTTGAATCTGAGGAAAATATAATATTTTATATACCGCCCCTCAACAGATCCCTTCTCCCGAGAGCCAGAGGTTACCGTTCCCGGGAAAAATCGAAGAAACAGTGTGAAATTTGAATCTGAGGAAAATATAATATTTTATATACCGCCCCTCAACAGATCCCTTCTCCCGAGAGCCAGAGGTTAACGTTCCCGGGAAAAGTCGAAGAAACACTGTGAAAAAATTAATCTGGAGAAATCTAATATTTTATATACCGCCCCTCAACAGATCCCTTCTCCCGAGAGCCAGAGGTTACCGTTCCCGGGAAAAATCGAAGAAACAGTGTAAAATTTGAATCTGAGGAAAATATAATATTTTATATACCGCCCCTCCACAGATCCCTTCTCCCGAGAGCCAGAGGTTAACGTTCCCGGGAAAAGTCGAGAAACACTGTGAAAAAATTAATCTGGAGAAATCTATTATTTTATATACCGCCCCTCAACAGATCCCTTCTCCCGAGAGCCAGAAGTTAACGTTCCCGGGAAAAATCGAAGAAACAGTGTGAAATTTGAATCTGAGGAATATATAATATTTTATATACCGCCCCTCAACAGATCCCTTCTCCCGAGAGCCAGAGGTTACCGTTCCCGGGAAAAGTCGAAGAAACACTGTGAAAAAATTAATCTGGAGAAATCTAATATTTTATATACCACCCGTCAACAGATCCCTTCTCCCCAGAGCCAGAGGTTACCGTTCCCGGGAAAAATCGAAGAAACACTGTGAAAAAATTAATCTGGAGAAATCTAATATTTTATATACCGCCCCTCAACAGATCCCTTCTCCCGAGAGCCAGAGGTTACCGTTCCCGGGAAAAGTCGATGAAACACTGTGAAAAAATTAATCTGGAGAAATCTAATATTTTATATACCGCCCCTCAATAGATCCCTTCTCCTGAGAGCCATGGGTTACAGTTCCCGGGAAAAATCGAAGAAACAGTGTGAAATTTGAATCTGAGGAAAATATAATATTTTATATACCGCCCCTCAACAGATCCCTTCTCCCGAGAGCCAGAAGTTAACGTTCCCGTGAAAAATCGAAGAAACAGTGTGAAAAAATTAATCTGGAGAAATCTAATATTTTATATACCGCCCCTCAACAGATCCCTTCTCCCGAGAGCCAGAAGTTAACGTTCCCGTGAAAAATCGAAGAAACAGTGTGAAATTTGAATCTGAGGAAAATATAATATTTTATATACCGCCCCTCAACAGATCCCTTCTCCCGAGAGCCAGAAGTTAACGTTCCCGGGAAAAATCGAAGAAACAGTGTGAAATTTGAATCTGAGGAAAATATAATATTTTATATACCGCCCCTCAACAGATCCCTTCTCCCGAGAGCCAGAGGTTAACGTTCCCGGGAAAAGTCGAAGAAACACTGTGAAAAAATTAATCTGGAGAAATCTAATATTTTATATACCGCCCCTCAACAGATCCCTTCTCCCGAGAGCCAGAGGTTACCGTTCCCGGGAAAAGTCGATGAAACACTGTGAAAAAATTAATCTGGAGAAATCTAATATTTTATATACCGGCCCTCAATAGATCCCTTCTCCTGAGAGCCATGGGTTACAGTTCCCGGGAAAAATCGAAGAAACAGTGTGAAATTTGAATCTGAGGAAAATATAATATTTTATATACCGCCCCTCAACAGATCCCTTCTCCCGAGAGCCAGAAGTTAACGTTCCCGTGAAAAATCGAAGAAACAGTGTGAAAAAATTAATCTGGAGAAATCTAATATTTTATATACCGCCCCTCAACAGATCCCTTCTCCCGAGAGCCAGAAGTTAACGTTCCCGTGAAAAATCGAAGAAACAGTGTGAAATTTGAATCTGAGGAAAATATAATATTTTATATACCGCCCCTCAACAGATCCCTTCTCCCGAGAGCCAGAAGTTAACGTTCCCGGGAAAAATCGAAGAAACAGTGTGAAATTTGAATCTGAGGAAAATATAATATTTTATATACCGCCCCTCAACAGATCCCTTCTCCCGAGAGCCAGAGGTTAACGTTCCCGGGAAAAGTCGAAGAAACACTGTGAAAAAATTAATCTGGAGAAATCTAATATTTTATATACCGCCCCTCAACAGATCCCTTCTCCCGAGAGCCAGAGGTTACCGTTCCCGGGAAAAGTCGATGAAACACTGTGAAAAAATTAATCTGGAGAAATCTAATATTTTATATACCGGCCCTCAATAGATCCCTTCTCCTGAGAGCCATGGGTTACAGTTCCCGGGAAAAATCGAAGAAACAGTGTGAAATTTGAATCTGAGGAAAATATAATATTTTATATACCGCCCCTCAACAGATCCCTTCTCCCGAGAGCCAGAAGTTAACGTTCCCGGGAAAAATCGAAGAAACAGTGTGAAATTTGAATCTGAGGAAAATATAATATTTTATATACCGCCCCTCAATAGATCCCTTCTCCCGAGAGCCAGAAGTTACCGTTCCCGGGTGAAATCGAAGAAACTGTGTGAAATTTGAATCTGAGGAAAATATAATATTTTATATACCGCCCCTCAACAGATCCCTTCTCCCGTGAGCCAGAAGTTAACGTTCCCGGGAAAAATCGAAGAAACAGTGTGAAATTTGAATCTGAGGAAAATATAATATTTTATATACCGCCCCTCAACAGATCCCTTCTTCCGAGAGCCAGAAGTTACCGTTCCCGGGTGAAATCGAAGAAACAGTGTGAAATTTGAATCTGAGGAAAATATAATATTTTATATACCGCCCCTCCACAGATCCCTTCTCCCGAGAGCCAGAGGTTAACGTTCCCGGGAAAAGTCGAGAAACACTGTGAAAAAATTAATCTGGAGAAATCTATTATTTTATATACCGCCCCTCAACAGATCCCTTCTCCCGAGAGCCAGAAGTTAACGTTCCCGGGAAAAATCGAAGAAACAGTGTGAAATTTGAATCTGAGGAAAATATAATATTTTATATACCGCCCCTCAACAGATCCCTTCTCCCGAGAGCCAGAGGTTACCGTTCCCGGGAAAAATCGAAGAAACAGTGTGAAATTTGAATCTGAGGAAAATATAATATTTTATATACCGCCCCTCAACAGATCCCTTCTCCCGAGAGCCAGAGGTTAACGTTCCCGGGAAAAGTCGAAGAAACACTGTGAAAAAATTAATCTGGAGAAATCTAATATTTTATATACCGCCCCTCAACAGATCCCTTCTCCCAAGAGCCAGAAGTTAACGTTCCCGGGAAAACTCGAAGAAACACTGTGAAAAAATTAATCTGGAGAAATCTAATATTTTATATACCGCCCCTCAACAGATCCCTTCTCCCGAGAGCCAGAGGTTACCGTTCCCGGGAAAAATCGAAGAAACAGTGTAAAATTTGAATCTGAGGAAAATATAATATTTTATATACCGCCCCTCATCAGATCCCTTCTCCCGAGAGCCAGAAGTTAACGTTCCCGGGAAAAATCGAAGAAACAGTGTGAAATTTGAATCTGAGGAAAATATAATATTTTATATACCGCCCCTCAACAGATCCCTTCTCCCGAGAGCCAGAAGTTAACGTTCCCGGGAAAAATCGAAGAAACAGTGTGAAATTTGAATCTGAGGAATATATAATATTTTATATACCGCCCCTCAACAGATCCCTTCTCCCGAGAGCCAGAGGTTACCGTTCCCGGGAAAAATCGAAGAAACAGTGTGAAATTTGAATCTGAGGAAAATATAATATTTTATATACCGCCCCTCAACAGATCCCTTCTCCCGAGAGCCAGAGGTTAACGTTCCCGGGAAAAGTCGAAGAAACACTGTGAAAAAATTAATCTGGAGAAATCTAATATTTTATATACCACCCGTCAACAGATCCCTTCTCCCCAGAGCCAGAGGTTACCGTTCCCGGGAAAAATCGAAGAAACACTGTGAAAAAATTAATCTGGAGAAATCTAATATTTTATATACCGCCCCTCAACAGATCCCTTCTCCCGAGAGCCAGAGGTTACCGTTCCCGGGAAAAGTCGTTGAAACACTGTGAAAAAATTAATCTGGAGAAATCTAATATTTTATATACCGCCCCTCAATAGATCCCTTCTCCTGAGAGCCATGGGTTACAGTTCCCGGGAAAAATCGAAGAAACAGTGTGAAATTTGAATCTGAGGAAAATATAATATTTTATATACCGCCCCTCAACAGATCCCTTCTCCCGAGAGCCAGAAGTTAACGTTCCCGTGAAAAATCGAAGAAACAGTGTGAAATTTGAATCTGAGGAAAATATAATATTTTATATACCGCCCCTCCACAGATCCCTTCTCCCGAGAGCCAGAAGTTAACGTTCCCGGGAAAAATCGAAGAAACAGTGTGAAATTTGAATCTGAGGAATATATAATATTTTATATACCGCCCCTCAACAGATCCCTTCTCCCGAGAGCCAGAAGTTAACGTTCCCGGGAAAAATCGAAGAAACAGTGTGAAATTTGAATCTGAGGAAAATATAATATTTTATATACCGCCCCTCAACAGATCCCTTCTCCCGAGAGCCAGAGGTTAACGTTCCCGGGAAAAGTCGAAGAAACACTGTGAAAAAATTAATCTGGAGAAATCTAATATTTTATATACCGCCCCTCAACAGATCCCTTCTCCCGAGAGCCAGAGGTTACCGTTCCCGGGAAAAATCGAAGAAACAGTGTAAAATTTGAATCTGAGGAAAATATAATATTTTATATACCGCCCCTCCACAGATCCCTTCTCCCGAGAGCCAGAGGTTAACGTTCCCGGGAAAAGTCGAGAAACACTGTGAAAAAATTAATCTGGAGAAATCTATTATTTTATATACCGCCCCTCAACAGATCCCTTCTCCCGAGAGCCAGAAGTTAACGTTCCCGGGAAAAATCGAAGAAACAGTGTGAAATTTGAATCTGAGGAATATATAATATTTTATATACCGCCCCTCAACAGATCCCTTCTCCCGAGAGCCAGAGGTTACCGTTCCCGGGAAAAATCGAAGAAACAGTGTGAAATTTGAATCTGAGGAAAATATAATATTTTATATACCGCCCCTCAACAGATCCCTTCTCCCGAGAGCCAGAGGTTAACGTTCCCGGGAAAAGTCGAAGAAACACTGTGAAAAAATTAATCTGGAGAAATCTAATATTTTATATACCACCCGTCAACAGATCCCTTCTCCCCAGAGCCAGAGGTTACCGTTCCCGGGAAAAATCGAAGAAACACTGTGAAAAAATTAATCTGGAGAAATCTAATATTTTATATACCGCCCCTCAACAGATCCCTTCTCCCGAGAGCCAGAGGTTACCGTTCCCGGGAAAAGTCGATGAAACACTGTGAAAAAATTAATCTGGAGAAATCTAATATTTTATATACCGCCCCTCAATAGATCCCTTCTCCTGAGAGCCATGGGTTACAGTTCCCGGGAAAAATCGAAGAAACAGTGTGAAATTTGAATCTGAGGAAAATATAATATTTTATATACCGCCCCTCAACAGATCCCTTCTCCCGAGAGCCAGAAGTTAACGTTCCCGTGAAAAATCGAAGAAACAGTGTGAAAAAATTAATCTGGAGAAATCTAATATTTTATATACCGCCCCTCAACAGATCCCTTCTCCCGAGAGCCAGAAGTTAACGTTCCCGTGAAAAATCGAAGAAACAGTGTGAAATTTGAATCTGAGGAAAATATAATATTTTATATACCGCCCCTCAACAGATCCCTTCTCCCGAGAGCCAGAAGTTAACGTTCCCGGGAAAAATCGAAGAAACAGTGTGAAATTTGAATCTGAGGAAAATATAATATTTTATATACCGCCCCTCAACAGATCCCTTCTCCCGAGAGCCAGAGGTTAACGTTCCCGGGAAAAGTCGAAGAAACACTGTGAAAAAATTAATCTGGAGAAATCTAATATTTTATATACCGCCCCTCAACAGATCCCTTCTCCCGAGAGCCAGAGGTTACCGTTCCCGGGAAAAGTCGATGAAACACTGTGAAAAAATTAATCTGGAGAAATCTAATATTTTATATACCGGCCCTCAATAGATCCCTTCTCCTGAGAGCCATGGGTTACAGTTCCCGGGAAAAATCGAAGAAACAGTGTGAAATTTGAATCTGAGGAAAATATAATATTTTATATACCGCCCCTCAACAGATCCCTTCTCCCGAGAGCCAGAAGTTAACGTTCCCGGGAAAAATCGAAGAAACAGTGTGAAATTTGAATCTGAGGAAAATATAATATTTTATATACCGCCCCTCAATAGATCCCTTCTCCCGAGAGCCAGAAGTTACCGTTCCCGGGTGAAATCGAAGAAACTGTGTGAAATTTGAATCTGAGGAAAATATAATATTTTATATACCGCCCCTCAACAGATCCCTTCTCCCGTGAGCCAGAAGTTAACGTTCCCGGGAAAAATCGAAGAAACAGTGTGAAATTTGAATCTGAGGAAAATATAATATTTTATATACCGCCCCTCAACAGATCCCTTCTTCCGAGAGCCAGAAGTTACCGTTCCCGGGTGAAATCGAAGAAACAGTGTGAAATTTGAATCTGAGGAAAATATAATATTTTATATACCGCCCCTCCACAGATCCCTTCTCCCGAGAGCCAGAGGTTAACGTTCCCGGGAAAAGTCGAAGAAACACTGTGAAAAAATTAATCTGGAGAAATCTAATATTTTATATACCGCCCCTCAACAGATCCCTTCTCCCGAGAGCCAGAGGTTACCGTTCCCGGGAAAAGTCGATGAAACACTGTGAAAAAATTAATCTGGAGAAATCTAATATTTTATATACCGGCCCTCAATAGATCCCTTCTCCTGAGAGCCATGGGTTACAGTTCCCGGGAAAAATCGAAGAAACAGTGTGAAATTTGAATCTGAGGAAAATATAATATTTTATATACCGCCCCTCAACAGATCCCTTCTCCCGAGAGCCAGAAGTTAACGTTCCCGGGAAAAATCGAAGAAACAGTGTGAAATTTGAATCTGAGGAAAATATAATATTTTATATACCGCCCCTCAATAGATCCCTTCTCCCGAGAGCCAGAAGTTACCGTTCCCGGGTGAAATCGAAGAAACTGTGTGAAATTTGAATCTGAGGAAAATATAATATTTTATATACCGCCCCTCAACAGATCCCTTCTCCCGTGAGCCAGAAGTTAACGTTCCCGGGAAAAATCGAAGAAACAGTGTGAAATTTGAATCTGAGGAAAATATAATATTTTATATACCGCCCCTCAACAGATCCCTTCTTCCGAGAGCCAGAAGTTACCGTTCCCGGGTGAAATCGAAGAAACAGTGTGAAATTTGAATCTGAGGAAAATATAATATTTTATATACCGCCCCTCCACAGATCCCTTCTCCCGAGAGCCAGAGGTTAACGTTCCCGGGAAAAGTCGAGAAACACTGTGAAAAAATTAATCTGGAGAAATCTATTATTTTATATACCGCCCCTCAACAGATCCCTTCTCCCGAGAGCCAGAAGTTAACGTTCCCGGGAAAAATCGAAGAAACAGTGTGAAATTTGAATCTGAGGAAAATATAATATTTTATATACCGCCCCTCAACAGATCCCTTCTCCCGAGAGCCAGAGGTTACCGTTCCCGGGAAAAATCGAAGAAACAGTGTGAAATTTGAATCTGAGGAAAATATAATATTTTATATACCGCCCCTCAACAGATCCCTTCTCCCGAGAGCCAGAGGTTAACGTTCCCGGGAAAAGTCGAAGAAACACTGTGAAAAAATTAATCTGGAGAAATCTAATATTTTATATACCGCCCCTCAACAGATCCCTTCTCCCAAGAGCCAGAAGTTAACGTTCCCGGGAAAACTCGAAGAAACACTGTGAAAAAATTAATCTGGAGAAATCTAATATTTTATATACCGCCCCTCAACAGATCCCTTCTCCCGAGAGCCAGAGGTTACCGTTCCCGGGAAAAATCGAAGAAACAGTGTAAAATTTGAATCTGAGGAAAATATAATATTTTATATACCGCCCCTCATCAGATCCCTTCTCCCGAGAGCCAGAAGTTAACGTTCCCGGGAAAAATCGAAGAAACAGTGTGAAATTTGAATCTGAGGAAAATATAATATTTTATATACCGCCCCTCAACAGATCCCTTCTCCCGAGAGCCAGAAGTTAACGTTCCCGGGAAAAATCGAAGAAACAGTGTGAAATTTGAATCTGAGGAATATATAATATTTTATATACCGCCCCTCAACAGATCCCTTCTCCCGAGAGCCAGAGGTTACCGTTCCCGGGAAAAATCGAAGAAACAGTGTGAAATTTGAATCTGAGGAAAATATAATATTTTATATACCGCCCCTCAACAGATCCCTTCTCCCGAGAGCCAGAGGTTAACGTTCCCGGGAAAAGTCGAAGAAACACTGTGAAAAAATTAATCTGGAGAAATCTAATATTTTATATACCACCCGTCAACAGATCCCTTCTCCCCAGAGCCAGAGGTTACCGTTCCCGGGAAAAATCGAAGAAACACTGTGAAAAAATTAATCTGGAGAAATCTAATATTTTATATACCGCCCCTCAACAGATCCCTTCTCCCGAGAGCCAGAGGTTACCGTTCCCGGGAAAAGTCGTTGAAACACTGTGAAAAAATTAATCTGGAGAAATCTAATATTTTATATACCGCCCCTCAATAGATCCCTTCTCCTGAGAGCCATGGGTTACAGTTCCCGGGAAAAATCGAAGAAACAGTGTGAAATTTGAATCTGAGGAAAATATAATATTTTATATACCGCCCCTCAACAGATCCCTTCTCCCGAGAGCCAGAAGTTAACGTTCCCGTGAAAAATCGAAGAAACAGTGTGAAATTTGAATCTGAGGAAAATATAATATTTTATATACCGCCCCTCCACAGATCCCTTCTCCCGAGAGCCAGAAGTTAACGTTCCCGGGAAAAATCGAAGAAACAGTGTGAAATTTGAATCTGAGGAATATATAATATTTTATATACCGCCCCTCAACAGATCCCTTCTCCCGAGAGCCAGAAGTTAACGTTCCCGGGAAAAATCGAAGAAACAGTGTGAAATTTGAATCTGAGGAAAATATAATATTTTATATACCGCCCCTCAACAGATCCCTTCTCCCGAGAGCCAGAGGTTAACGTTCCCGGGAAAAGTCGAAGAAACACTGTGAAAAAATTAATCTGGAGAAATCTAATATTTTATATACCGCCCCTCAACAGATCCCTTCTCCCGAGAGCCAGAGGTTACCGTTCCCGGGAAAAATCGAAGAAACAGTGTAAAATTTGAATCTGAGGAAAATATAATATTTTATATACCGCCCCTCCACAGATCCCTTCTCCCGAGAGCCAGAGGTTAACGTTCCCGGGAAAAGTCGAGAAACACTGTGAAAAAATTAATCTGGAGAAATCTATTATTTTATATACCGCCCCTCAACAGATCCCTTCTCCCGAGAGCCAGAAGTTAACGTTCCCGGGAAAAATCGAAGAAACAGTGTGAAATTTGAATCTGAGGAATATATAATATTTTATATACCGCCCCTCAACAGATCCCTTCTCCCGAGAGCCAGAGGTTACCGTTCCCGGGAAAAATCGAAGAAACAGTGTGAAATTTGAATCTGAGGAAAATATAATATTTTATATACCGCCCCTCAACAGATCCCTTCTCCCGAGAGCCAGAGGTTAACGTTCCCGGGAAAAGTCGAAGAAACACTGTGAAAAAATTAATCTGGAGAAATCTAATATTTTATATACCACCCGTCAACAGATCCCTTCTCCCCAGAGCCAGAGGTTACCGTTCCCGGGAAAAATCGAAGAAACACTGTGAAAAAATTAATCTGGAGAAATCTAATATTTTATATACCGCCCCTCAACAGATCCCTTCTCCCGAGAGCCAGAGGTTACCGTTCCCGGGAAAAGTCGATGAAACACTGTGAAAAAATTAATCTGGAGAAATCTAATATTTTATATACCGCCCCTCAATAGATCCCTTCTCCTGAGAGCCATGGGTTACAGTTCCCGGGAAAAATCGAAGAAACAGTGTGAAATTTGAATCTGAGGAAAATATAATATTTTATATACCGCCCCTCAACAGATCCCTTCTCCCGAGAGCCAGAAGTTAACGTTCCCGTGAAAAATCGAAGAAACAGTGTGAAAAAATTAATCTGGAGAAATCTAATATTTTATATACCGCCCCTCAACAGATCCCTTCTCCCGAGAGCCAGAAGTTAACGTTCCCGTGAAAAATCGAAGAAACAGTGTGAAATTTGAATCTGAGGAAAATATAATATTTTATATACCGCCCCTCAACAGATCCCTTCTCCCGAGAGCCAGAAGTTAACGTTCCCGGGAAAAATCGAAGAAACAGTGTGAAATTTGAATCTGAGGAAAATATAATATTTTATATACCGCCCCTCAACAGATCCCTTCTCCCGAGAGCCAGAGGTTAACGTTCCCGGGAAAAGTCGAAGAAACACTGTGAAAAAATTAATCTGGAGAAATCTAATATTTTATATACCGCCCCTCAACAGATCCCTTCTCCCGAGAGCCAGAGGTTACCGTTCCCGGGAAAAGTCGATGAAACACTGTGAAAAAATTAATCTGGAGAAATCTAATATTTTATATACCGGCCCTCAATAGATCCCTTCTCCTGAGAGCCATGGGTTACAGTTCCCGGGAAAAATCGAAGAAACAGTGTGAAATTTGAATCTGAGGAAAATATAATATTTTATATACCGCCCCTCAACAGATCCCTTCTCCCGAGAGCCAGAAGTTAACGTTCCCGGGAAAAATCGAAGAAACAGTGTGAAATTTGAATCTGAGGAAAATATAATATTTTATATACCGCCCCTCAATAGATCCCTTCTCCCGAGAGCCAGAAGTTACCGTTCCCGGGTGAAATCGAAGAAACTGTGTGAAATTTGAATCTGAGGAAAATATAATATTTTATATACCGCCCCTCAACAGATCCCTTCTCCCGTGAGCCAGAAGTTAACGTTCCCGGGAAAAATCGAAGAAACAGTGTGAAATTTGAATCTGAGGAAAATATAATATTTTATATACCGCCCCTCAACAGATCCCTTCTTCCGAGAGCCAGAAGTTACCGTTCCCGGGTGAAATCGAAGAAACAGTGTGAAATTTGAATCTGAGGAAAATATAATATTTTATATACCGCCCCTCCACAGATCCCTTCTCCCGAGAGCCAGAGGTTAACGTTCCCGGGAAAAGTCGAGAAACACTGTGAAAAAATTAATCTGGAGAAATCTAATATTTTATATACCGCCCCTCAACAGATCCCTTCTCCCGAGAGCCAGAAGTTAACGTTCCCGGGAAAACTCGAAGAAACACTGTGAAAAAATTAATCTGGAGAAATCTAATATTTTATATACCGCCCCTCAACAGATCCCTTCTCCCGAGAGCCAGAGGTTACCGTTCCCGGGAAAAATCGAAGAAACAGTGTAAAATTTGAATCTGAGGAAAATATAATATTTTATATACCGCCCCTCATCAGATCCCTTCTCCCGAGAGCCAGAAGTTAACGTTCCCGGGAAAAATCGAAGAAACAGTGTGAAATTTGAATCTGAGGAAAATATAATATTTTATATACCGCCCCTCAACAGATCCCTTCTCCCGAGAGCCAGAAGTTAACGTTCCCGGGAAAAATCGAAGAAACAGTGTGAAATTTGAATCTGAGGAATATATAATATTTTATATACCGCCCCTCAACAGATCCCTTCTCCCGAGAGCCAGAGGTTACCGTTCCCGGGAAAAATCGAAGAAACAGTGTGAAATTTGAATCTGAGGAAAATATAATATTTTATATACCGCCCCTCAACAGATCCCTTCTCCCGAGAGCCAGAGGTTAACGTTCCCGGGAAAAGTCGAAGAAACACTGTGAAAAAATTAATCTGGAGAAATCTAATATTTTATATACCACCCGTCAACAGATCCCTTCTCCCCAGAGCCAGAGGTTACCGTTCCCGGGAAAAATCGAAGAAACACTGTGAAAAAATTAATCTGGAGAAATCTAATATTTTATATACCGCCCCTCAACAGATCCCTTCTCCCGAGAGCCAGAGGTTACCGTTCCCGGGAAAAGTCGTTGAAACACTGTGAAAAAATTAATCTGGAGAAATCTAATATTTTATATACCGCCCCTCAATAGATCCCTTCTCCTGAGAGCCATGGGTTACAGTTCCCGGGAAAAATCGAAGAAACAGTGTGAAATTTGAATCTGAGGAAAATATAATATTTTATATACCGCCCCTCAACAGATCCCTTCTCCCGAGAGCCAGAAGTTAACGTTCCCGTGAAAAATCGAAGAAACAGTGTGAAATTTGAATCTGAGGAAAATATAATATTTTATATACCGCCCCTCCACAGATCCCTTCTCCCGAGAGCCAGAAGTTAACGTTCCCGGGAAAAATCGAAGAAACAGTGTGAAATTTGAATCTGAGGAATATATAATATTTTATATACCGCCCCTCAACAGATCCCTTCTCCCGAGAGCCAGAAGTTAACGTTCCCGGGAAAAATCGAAGAAACAGTGTGAAATTTGAATCTGAGGAAAATATAATATTTTATATACCGCCCCTCAACAGATCCCTTCTCCCGAGAGCCAGAGGTTAACGTTCCCGGGAAAAGTCGAAGAAATACTGTGAAAAAATTAATCTGGAGAAATCTAATATTTTATATACCGCCCCTCAACAGATCCCTTCTCCCGAGAGCCAGAAGTTAACGTTCCCGTGAAAAATCGAAGAAACAGTGTGAAATTTGAATCTGAGGAAAATATAATATATTATATACCGCCCCTCAACAGATCCCTTCTCCCGAGAGCCAGAAGTTAACGTTCCCGGGAAAAATCGAAGAAACAGTGTGAAATTTTAATCTGAGGAAAATATAATACTTTATATACCGCCCCTCAATAGATCCCTTCTCCCGAGAGCCAGAAGTTAACGTTCCCGGGAAAAATCGAAGAAACAGTGTGAAATTTGAATCTGAGGAAAATATAATATTTTATATACCGCCCCTCAACAGATCCCTTCTCCCGAGAGCCAGAGGTTAACGTTCCCGGGAAAAGTCGAAGAAATACTGTGAAAAAATTAATCTGGAGAAATCTAATATTTTATATACCGCCCCTCAACAGATCCCTTCTCCCGAGAGCCAGAAGTTAACGTTCCCGTGAAAAATCGAAGAAACAGTGTGAAATTTGAATCTGAGGAAAATATAATATTTTATATACCGCCCCTCAACAGATCCCTTCTCCCGAGAGCCAGAAGTTAACGTTCCCGGGAAAAATCGAAGAAACAGTGTGAAATTTGAATCTGAGGAATATATAATATTTTATATACCGCCCCTCAACAGATCCCTTCTCCCGAGAGCCAGAGGTTACCGTTCCCGGGAAAAATCGAAGAAACAGTGTGAAATTTGAATCTGAGGAAAATATAATATTTTATATACCGCCCCTCAACAGATCCCTTCTCCCGAGAGCCAGAGGTTAACGTTCCCGGGAAAAGTCGAAGAAACACTGTGAAAAAATTAATCTGGAGAAATCTAATATTTTATATACCACCCGTCAACAGATCCCTTCTCCCCAGAGCCAGAGGTTACCGTTCCCGGGAAAAATCGAAGAAACACTGTGAAAAAATTAATCTGGAGAAATCTAATATTTTATATACCGCCCCTCAACAGATCCCTTCTCCCGAGAGCCAGAGGTTACCGTTCCCGGGAAAAGTCGTTGAAACACTGTGAAAAAATTAATCTGGAGAAATCTAATATTTTATATACCGCCCCTCAATAGATCCCTTCTCCTGAGAGCCATGGGTTACAGTTCCCGGGAAAAATCGAAGAAACAGTGTGAAATTTGAATCTGAGGAAAATATAATATTTTATATACCGCCCCTCAACAGATCCCTTCTCCCGAGAGCCAGAAGTTAACGTTCCCGTGAAAAATCGAAGAAACAGTGTGAAATTTGAATCTGAGGAAAATATAATATTTTATATACCGCCCCTCCACAGATCCCTTCTCCCGAGAGCCAGAAGTTAACGTTCCCGGGAAAAATCGAAGAAACAGTGTGAAATTTGAATCTGAGGAATATATAATATTTTATATACCGCCCCTCAACAGATCCCTTCTCCCGAGAGCCAGAAGTTAACGTTCCCGGGAAAAATCGAAGAAACAGTGTGAAATTTGAATCTGAGGAAAATATAATATTTTATATACCGCCCCTCAACAGATCCCTTCTCCCGAGAGCCAGAGGTTAACGTTCCCGGGAAAAGTCGAAGAAATACTGTGAAAAAATTAATCTGGAGAAATCTAATATTTTATATACCGCCCCTCAACAGATCCCTTCTCCCGAGAGCCAGAAGTTAACGTTCCCGTGAAAAATCGAAGAAACAGTGTGAAATTTGAATCTGAGGAAAATATAATATATTATATACCGCCCCTCAACAGATCCCTTCTCCCGAGAGCCAGAAGTTAACGTTCCCGGGAAAAATCGAAGAAACAGTGTGAAATTTTAATCTGAGGAAAATATAATACTTTATATACCGCCCCTCAATAGATCCCTTCTCCCGAGAGCCAGAAGTTACCGTTCCCGGGAAAAATCGAAGAAACACTGTGAAAAAATTAATCTGGAGAAATCTAATATTTTATATACCGCCCCTCAACAGATCCCTTCTCCCGAGAGCCAGAAGTTAACGTTCCCGGGAAAAATCGAAGAAACAGTGTGAAATTTGAATCTGAGGAAAATATAATATTTTATATACCGCCCCTCAACAGATCCCTTCTCCCGAGAGCCAGAGGTTAACGTTCCCGGGAAAAGTCGAAGAAACACTGGGAAAAAATTAATCTGGAGAAATCTAATATTTTATATACCGCCCCTCAACAGATCCCTTCTCCTGAGAGCCAGAGGTTACCGTTCCCGGGAAAAGTCGATGAAACACTGTGAAAAAATTAATCTGGAGAAATCTAATATTTTATATACCGGCCCTCAATAGATCCCTTCTCCTGAGAGCCATGGGTTACAGTTCCCGGGAAAAATCGAAGAAACAGTGTGAAATTTGAATCTGAGGAAAATATAATATTTTATATACCGCCCCTCAACAGATCCCTTCTCCCGAGAGCCAGAAGTTAACGTTCCCGGGAAAAATCGAAGAAACAGTGTGAAATTTGAATCTGAGGAAAATATAATATTTTATATACCGCCCCTCAATAGATCCCTTCTCCCGAGAGCCAGAAGTTACCGTTCCCGGGTGAAATCGAAGAAACTGTGTGAAATTTGAATCTGAGGAAAATATAATATTTTATATACCGCCCCTCAACAGATCCCTTCTCCCGAGAGCCAGAGGTTACCGTTCCCGGGAAAAATCGAAGAAACAGTGTAAAATTTGAATCTGAGGAAAATATAATATTTTATATACCGCCCCTCAACAGATCCCTTCTCCCGAGAGCCAGAAGTTAACGTTCCCGGGAAAAATCTAAGAAACAGTGTGAAATTTGAATCTGAGGAAAATATAATATTTTATATACCGCCCCTCAACAGATCCCTTCTCCCGAGAGCCAGAGGTTAACGTTCCCGTGAAAAATCGAAGAAACAGTGTGAAATTTGAATCAGAGGAAAATATAATATTTTATATACCGCCCCTCAACAGATCCCTTCTCCCGAGAGCCAGAAGTTAACGTTCCCGGGAAAACTCGAAGGAACACTGTGAAAAAATTAATCTGGAGAAATCTAATGTTTTATATACCGCCCCTCAACAGATCCCTTCTCCCGAGAGCCCGAGGTTACCGTTCCCGGGAAAAATCGAAGAAACAGTGTAAAATTTGAATCTGAGGAAAATATAATATTTTATATACCGCCCCTCAACAGATCCCTTCTCCCGTGAGCCAGAAGTTAACGTTCCCGGGAAAAATCGAAGAAACAGTGTGAAATTTGAATCTGAGGAAAATATAATATTTTATATACCGCCCCTCAACAGATCCCTTCTTCCGAGAGCCAGAAGTTACCGTTCCCGGGTGAAATCGAAGAAACAGTGTGAAATTTGAATCTGAGGAAAATATAATATTTTATATACCGCCCCTCATCAGATCCCTTCTCCCGAGAGCCAGAAGTTAACGTTCCCGGGAAAAATCAAAGAAACAGTGTGAAATTTGAATCTGAGGAAAATATAATATTTTATATACCGCCCCTCAACAGATCCCTTCTCCCGAGAGCCAGAGGTTACCGTTCCCGGGAAAAATCGAAGAAACAGTGTGAAATTTGAATCTGAGGAAAATATAATATTTTATATACCGCCCCTCAACAGATCTCTTCTCCCGAGAGCCAGAGGTTAACGTTCCCGGGAAAAGTCGAAGAAACACTGTGAAAAAATTAATCTGGAGAAATCTAATATTTTATATACCGCCCCTCAACAGATCCCTTCTCCCAAGAGCCAGAAGTTAACGTTCCCGGGAAAACTCGAAGAAACACTGTGAAAAAATTAATCTGGAGAAATCTAATATTTTATATACCGCCCCTCAACAGATCCCTTCTCCCGAGAGCCAGAGGTTACCGTTCCCGGGAAAAATCGAAGAAACAGTGTAAAATTTGAATCTGAGGAAAATATAATATTTTATATACCGCCCCTCATCAGATCCCTTCTCCCGAGAGCCAGAAGTTAACGTTCCCGGGAAAAATCAAAGAAACAGTGTGAAATTTGAATCTGAGGAAAATATAATATTTTATATACCGCCCCTCAACAGATCCCTTCTCCCGAGAGCCAGAAGTTAACGTTCCCGGGAAAAATCGAAGAAACAGTGTGAAATTTGAATCTGAGGAATATATAATATTTTATATACCGCCCCTCAACAGATCCCTTCTCCCGAGAGCCAGAGGTTACCGTTCCCGGGAAAAATCGAAGAAACAGTGTGAAATTTGAATCTGAGGAAAATATAATATTTTATATACCGCCCCTCAACAGATCCCTTCTCCCGAGAGCCAGATGTTAACGTTCCCGGGAAAAGTCGAAGAAACACTGTGAAAAAATTAATCTGGAGAAATCTAATATTTTATATACCACCCGTCAACAGATCCCTTCTCCCGAGAGCCAGAGGTCACCGTTCCCGGGAAAAATCGAAGAAACAGTGTAAAATTTGAATCTGAGGAAAATATAATATTTTATATACCGCCCCTCAACAGATCCCTTCTCCCGAGAGCCAGAAGTTAACGTTCCCGGGAAAAATCGAAGAAACAGTGTGAAATTTGAATCTGAGGAAAATATAATATTTTATATACCGCCCCTCAACAGATCCCTTCTCCCGAGAGCCAGAGGTTAACGTTCCCGGGAAAAGTCGAAGAAATACTGTGAAAAAATTAATCTGGAGAAATCTAATATTTTATATACCGCCCCTCAACAGATCCCTTCTCCCGAGAGCCAGAAGTTAACGTTCCCGTGAAAAATCGAAGAAACTGTGAAATTTGAATCTGAGGAAAATATAATATTTTATATACCGCCCCTCAACAGATCCCTTCTCCCGAGAGCCAGAGGTTAACGTTCCCGGGAAAAGTCGAAGAAACACTGTGCAAAAATTAATCTGGAGAAATCTAATATTTTATATACCGCCCCTCAACAGATCCCTTCTCCCAAGAGCCAGAAGTTAACGTTCCCGGGAAAAATCGAAGAAACAGTGTGAAATTTGAATCTGAGTAAAATATAATATTTTATATACCGCCCCTCAATAGATCCCTTCTCCCGAGAGCCAGAAGTTACCGTTCCCGGGAAAAATCGAAGAAACACTGTGAAAAAATTAATCTGGAGAAATCTAATATTTTATATACCGCCCCTCAACAGATCCCTTCTCCCGAGAGCCAGAAGTTAACGTTCCCGGGAAAAATCGAAGAAACAGTGTGAAATTTGAATCTGAGGAAAATATAATATTTTATATACCGCCCCTCAACAGATCCCTTCTCCCGAGAGCCAGAGGTTACCGTTCCCGGGAAAAATCGAAGAAACAGTGTGAAATTTGAATCTGAGGAAAATATAATATTTTATATACCGCCCCTCAACAGATCCCTTCTCCCGAGAGCCAGAGGTTAACGTTCCCGGGAAAAGTCGAAGAAACACTGTGAAAAAAATTATCTGGAGAAATCTAATATTTTATATACCGCCCCTCAACAGATCCCTTCTCCTGAGAGCCAGAGGTTACCGTTCCCGGGAAAAATCGAAGAAACACTGTGAAAAAATTAATCTGGAGAAATCTAATATTTTATATACCGCCCCTCAACAGATCCCTTCTCCCGAGAGCCAGAGGTTACCGTTCCCGGGAAAAGTCGATGAAACACTGTGAAAAAATTAATCTGGAGAAATCTAATATTTTATATACCGGCCCTCAATAGATCCCTTCTCCTGAGAGCCATGGGTTACAGTTCCCGGGAAAAATCGAAGAAACAGTGTGAAATTTGAATCTGTGAAAAATATAATATTTTATATACCGCCCCTCAACAGATCCCTTCTCCCGAGAGCCAGAGGTTACCGTTCCCGGGAAAAATCGAAGAAACAGTGTGAAATTTGAATCTGAGGAAAATATAATATTTTATATACCGCCGCTCAACAGATCCCTTCTCCCGAGAGCCAGAGGTTAACGTTCCCGGGAAAAGTCGAAGAAACACTGTGAAAAAAATTATCTGGAGAAATCTAATATTTTATATACCGCCCCTCAACAGATCCCTTCTCCTGAGAGCCAGAGGTTACCGTTCCCGGGAAAAATCGAAGAAACACTGTGAAAAAATTAATCTGGAGAAATCTAATATTTTATATACCGCCCCTCAACAGATCCCTTCTCCCGAGAGCCAGAGGTTACCGTTCCCGGGAAAAGTCGATGAAACATTGTGAAAAAATTAATCTGGAGAAATCTAATATTTTATATACCGCCCCTCAATAGATCCCTTCTCCTGAGAGCCATGGGTTACAGTTCCCGGGAAAAATCGAAGAAACAGTGTGAAATTTGAATCTGAGGAAAATATAATATTTTATATACCGCCCCTCAACAGATCCCTTCTCCCGAGAGCCAGAAGTTAACGTTCCCGTGAAAAATCGAAGAAACAGTGTGAAATTTGAATCTGAGGAAAATATAATATTTTATATACCGCCCCTCCACAGATCCCTTCTCCCGAGAGCCAGAGGTTACCGTTCCCGGGAAAAATCGAAGAAACAGTGTGAAATTTGAATCTGAGGAAAATATAATATTTTATATACCGTTCCTCAACAGATCCCTTCTCCCGAGAGCCAGAAGTTAACGTTCCCGTGAAAAATCGAAGAAACAGTGTGAAATTTGAATCTGAGGAAAATATAATATTTTATATACTGCCCCTCAACAGATCCCTTCTCCCGAGAGCCAGAAGTTAACGTTCCCGGGAAAACTCGAAGAAACACTGTGAAAAAATTAATCTGGAGAAATCTAATGTTTTATATACCGCCCCTCAACAGATCCCTTCTCCCGAGAGCCAGAGGTCACCGTTCCCGGGAAAAATCGAAGAAACAGTGTAAAATTTGAATCTGAGGAAAATATAATATTTTATATACCGCCCCTCAACAGATCCCTTCTCCCGAGAGCCAGAAGTTAACGTTCCCGGGAAAAATCGAAGAAACAGTGTGAAATTTGAATCTGAGGAAAATATAATATTTTATATACCGCCCCTCAACAGATCCCTTCTCCCGAGAGCCAGAGGTTAACGTTCCCGGGAAAAGTCGAAGAAATACTGTGAAAAAATTAATCTGGAGAAATCTAATATTTTATATACCGCCCCTCAACAGATCCCTTCTCCCTAGAGCCAGAAGTTAACGTTCCCGTGAAAAATCGAAGAAACTGTGAAATTTGAATCTGAGGAAAATATAATATTTTATATACCGCCCCTCAACAGATCCCTTCTCCCGAGAGCCAGAGGTTAACGTTCCCGGGAAAAGTCGAAGAAACACTGTGCAAAAAATAATCTGGAGAAATCTAATATTTTATATACCGCCCCTCAACAGATCCCTTCTCCCAAGAGCCAGAAGTTAACGTTCCCGGGAAAAATCGAAGAAACAGTGTGAAATTTGAATCTGAGTAAAATATAATATTTTATATACCGCCCCTCAATAGATCCCTTCTCCCGAGAGCCAGAAGTTACCGTTCCCGGGAAAAATCGAAGAAACACTGTGAAAAAATTAATCTGGAGAAATCTAATATTTTATATACCGCCCCTCAACAGATCCCTTCTCCCGAGAGCCAGAAGTTAACGTTCCCGGGAAAAATCGAAGAAACAGTGTGAAATTTGAATCTGAGGAAAATATAATATTTTATATACCGCCCCTCAACAGATCCCTTCTCCCGAGAGCCAGAGGTTACCGTTCCCGGGAAAAATCGAAGAAACAGTGTGAAATTTGAATCTGAGGAAAATATAATATTTTATATACCGCCCCTCAACAGATCCCTTCTCCCGAGAGCCAGAGGTTAACGTTCCCGGGAAAAGTCGAAGAAACACTGTGAAAAAAATTATCTGGAGAAATCTAATATTTTATATACCGCCCCTCAACAGATCCCTTCTCCTGAGAGCCAGAGGTTACCGTTCCCGGGAAAAATCGAAGAAACACTGTGAAAAAATTAATCTGGAGAAATCTAATATTTTATATACCGCCCCTCAACAGATCCCTTCTCCCGAGAGCCAGAGGTTACCGTTCCCGGGAAAAGTCGATGAAACACTGTGAAAAAATTAATCTGGAGAAATCTAATATTTTATATACCGGCCCTCAATAGATCCCTTCTCCTGAGAGCCATGGGTTACAGTTCCCGGGAAAAATCGAAGAAACAGTGTGAAATTTGAATCTGTGAAAAATATAATATTTTATATACCGCCCCTCAACAGATCCCTTCTCCCGAGAGCCAGAGGTTACCGTTCCCGGGAAAAATCGAAGAAACAGTGTGAAATTTGAATCTGAGGAAAATATAATATTTTATATACCGCCCCTCAACAGATCCCTTCTCCCGAGAGCCAGAGGTTAACGTTCCCGGGAAAAGTCGAAGAAACACTGTGAAAAAAATTATCTGGAGAAATCTAATATTTTATATACCGCCCCTCAACAGATCCCTTCTCCTGAGAGCCAGAGGTTACCGTTCCCGGGAAAAATCGAAGAAACACTGTGAAAAAATTAATCTGGAGAAATCTAATATTTTATATACCGCCCCTCAACAGATCCCTTCTCCCGAGAGCCAGAGGTTACCGTTCCCGGGAAAAGTCGATGAAACACTGTGAAAAAATTAATCTGGAGAAATCTAATATTTTATATACCGGCCCTCAATAGATCCCTTCTCCTGAGAGCCATGGGTTACAGTTCCCGGGAAAAATCGAAGAAACAGTGTGAAATTTGAATCTGTGAAAAATATAATATTTTATATCCCGCCCCTCAACAGATCCCTTCTCCCGAGAGCCAGAAGTTAACGTTCCCGTGAAAAATCGAAGAAACAGTGTGAAATTTGAATCTGAGGAAAATATAATATTTTATATACCGCCCCTCAACAGATCCCTTCTCCCGAGAGCCAGAAGTTAACGTTCCCGGGAAAAATCGAAGAAACAGTGTGAAATTTGAATCTGAGGAAAATATAATATTTTATATACCGCCCCTCAACAGATCCCTTCTCCCGAGAGCCAGAAGTTAACGTTCCCGGGAAAACTCGAAGAAACACTGTGAAAAAATTAATCTGGAGAAATCTAATGTTTTATATACCGCCCCTCAACAGATCCCTTCTCCCGAGAGCCAGAGGTTACCGTTCCCGGGAAAAATCGAAGAAACAGTGTAAAATTTGAATCTGAGGAAAATATAATATTTTATATACCGCCCCTCAACAGATCCCTTCTCCCGAGAGCCAGAAGTTAACGTTCCCGGGAAAAATCGAAGAAACAGTGTGAAATTTGAATCTGAGGAAAATATAATATTTTATATACCGCCCCTCAACAGATCCCTTCTCCCGAGAGCCAGAGGTTAACGTTCCCGGGAAAAGTCGAAGAAATACTGTGAAAAAATTAATCTGGAGAAATCTAATATTTTATATACCGCCCCTCAACAGATCCCTTCTCCCGAGAGCCAGAAGTTAACGTTCCCGTGAAAAATCGAAGAAACAGTGTGAAATTTGAATCTGAGGAAAATATAATATTTTATATACCGCCCCTCAACAGATCCCTTCTCCCGAGAGCCAGAAGTTAACGTTCCCGGGAAAAATCGAAGAAACAGTGTGAAATTTGAATCTGAGGAAAATATAATATTTTATATACCGCCCCTCAACAGATCCCTTCTCCCGAGAGCCAGAGGTTAACGTTCCCGGGAAAAGTCGAAGAAACACTGTGAAAAAATTAATCTGGAGAAATCTAACATTTTATATACCGCCCCTCAACAGATCCCTTCTCCCGAGAGCCAAAGGTTACCGTTCCCGGGAAAAGTCGATGAAACACTGTGAAAAAATTAATCTGGAGAAATCTAATATTTTATATACCGGCCCTCAATAGATCCCTTCTCCTGAGAGCCATGGGTTACAGTTCCCGGGAAAAATCGAAGAAACAGTGTGAAATTTGAATCTGTGGAAAATATAATATTTTATATACCACCCCTCAACAGATCCCTTCTCCCGAGAGCCAGAAGTTAACGTTCCCGGGAAAAATCGAAGAAACAGTGTGAAATTTGAATCTGAGGAAAATATAATATTTTATATACCGCCCCTCAACAGATCCCTTCTCCCGAGAGCCAGAAGTTAACGTTCCCGGGAAAAATCGAAGAAACAGTGTGAAATTTGAATCTGAGGAAAATATAATATTTTATATACCGCCCCTCAATAGATCCCTTCTCCCGAGAGCCAGAAGTTACCGTTCCCGGGTGAAATCGAAGAAACAGTGTGAAATTTGAATCTGAGGAAAATATAATATTTTATATACCGCCCCTCAACAGATCCCTTCTCCCGAGAGCCAGAAGTTAACGTTCCCGGGAAAAATCGAAGAAACAGTGTGAAATTTGAATCTGAGGAAAATATAATATTTTATATACCGCCCCTCAATAGATCCCTTCTCCCGAGAGCCAGAAGTTACCGTTCCCGGGTGAAATCGAAGAAACAGTGTGAAATTTTAATCTGAGGAAAATATAATATTTTATATACCGCCCCTCAACAGATCCCTTCTCCCGAGAGCCAGAGGTTACCGTTCCCGGGAAAAATCGAAGAAACAGTGTAAAATTTGAATCTGAGGAAAATATAATATTTTATATACCGCCCCTCAACAGATCCCTTCTCCCGAGAGCCAGAAGTTAACGTTCCCGGGAAAACTCGAAGAAACACTGTGAAAAAATTAATCTGGAGAAATCTAATATTTTATATACCGCCCCTCAACAGATCCCTTCTCCCGAGAGCCAGAGGTTACCGTTCCCGGGAAAAATCGAAGAAACAGTGTAAAATTTGAATCTGAGGAAAATATAATATTTTATATACCGCCCCTCCACAGATCCCTTCTCCCGAGAGCCAGAGGTTAACGTTCCCGGGAAAAGTCGAAGAAACACTGTGAAAAAATTAATCTGGAGAAATCTAATATTTTATATACCGCCCCTCAACAGATCCCTTCTCCCGAGAGCCAGAGGTTACCGTTCCCGGGAAAAATCGAAGAAACAGTGTAAAATTTGAATCTGAGGAAAATATAATATTTTATATACCGCCCCTCAACAGATCCCTTCTCCCGAGAGCCAGAAGTTAACGTTCCCGGGAAAAATCGAAGAAACAGTGTGAAATTTGAATCTGAGGAAAATATAATATTTTATATACCGCCCCTCAACAGATCCCTTCTCCCGAGAGCCAGAGGTTAACGTTCCCGGGAAAAGTCGAAGAAACAACTGTGAAAAAATTAATCTGGAGAAATCTAATATTTTATATACCGCCCCTCAACAGATCCCCTCTCCCGAGAGCCAGAAGTTAACGTTCCCGTGAAAAATCGAAGAAACAGTGTGAAATTTGAATCTGAGGAAAATATAATATTTTATATACCGCCCCTCAACAGATCCCTTCTCCCGAGAGCCAGAAGTTAACGTTCCCGTGAAAAATCGAAGAAACAGTGTGAAATTTGAATCTGAGGAAAATATAATATTTTATATACCGCCCCTCAACAGATCCCTTCTCCCGAGAGACAGAAGTTAACGTTCCCGGGAAAACTCGAAGAAACAGTGTAAAATTTGAATCTGAGGGAAATATAATATTTTATATACCGTTCCTCAACAGATCCCTTCTCCCGAGAGTCAGAGGTTACCGTTCCCGGGAAAAATCGAAGAAACAGTGTGAAATTTAAATCTGAGGAAAATATAATATTTTATATACCGCCCCTCAACAGATCCCTTCTCCCGAGAGCCAGAAGTCAACGTTCCCGTGAAAAATCGAAGAAACAGTGTGAAATTTGAATCTGAGGAAAATATAATATTTTATATACTGCCCCTCAACAGATCCCTTCTCCCGAGAGCCAGAAGTTAACGTTCCCGGGAAAACTCGAAGAAACACTGTGAAAAAATTAATCTGGAGAAATCTAATGTTTTATATACCGCCCCTCAACAGATCCCTTCTCCCGAGAGCCAGAGGTTACCGTTCCCGTAAAAAATCGAAGAAACAGTGTAAAATTTGAATCTGAGGAAAATATAGTATTTTATATACCGCCCCTCAACAGATCCCTTCTCCCGAGAGCCAGAAGTTAACGTTCCCGGGAAAAATCGAAGAAACAGTGTGAAATTTGAATCTGAGGAAAATATAATATTTTATATACCGCCCCTCAACAGATCCCTTCTCCCGAGAGCCAGAAGCTAACGTTCCCGGGAAAACTCGAAGAAACAGTGTAAAATTTGAATCTGAGGAAAATATAATATTTTATATACCGTTCCTCAACAGATCCCTTCTCCCGAGAGCCAGAAGTTAACGTTCCCGGGAAAAATCGAAGAAACAGTGTGAAATTTGAATCTGAGGAAAATATAATATTTTATATACCGCCCCTCAACAGATCCCTTCTCCCGAGAGCCAGAGGTTACCGTTCCCGGGAAAAATCGAAGAAATACTGTGAAAAAATTAATCTGGAGAAATCTAATATTTTATATACCGCCCCTCAACAGATCCCTTCTCCTGAGAGCCAGAGGTTACCGTTCCCGGGAAAAATCGAAGAAACACTGTGAAAAAATTAATCTGGAGAAATCTAATATTTTATATACCGCCCCTCAACAGATCCCTTCTCCCGAGAGCCAGATGTTAACGTTCCCGTGAAAAATCGAAGAAACAGTGTGAAATTTGAATCTGAGGAAAATATAATATTTTATATACCGCCCCTCAACAGATCCCTTCTCCCGAGAGCCAGAAGTTAACGTTCCCGGGAAAAGTCGAAGAAACACTGTGAAAAAATAAATCTGGAGAAATCTAATATTTTATATAACGCCCCTCAACAGATCCCTTCTCCCGAGAGCCAGAGGTTACCGTTTCCGGGAAAAATCGAAGAAACAGTGTAAAATTTGAATCTGAGGAAAATATAATATTTTATATACCGCCCCTCAACAGATCCCTTCTCCCGAGAGCCAGAGGTTAACGTTCCCGGGAAAAGTCGGAGAAACAACTGTGAAAAAATTAATCTGGAGAAATCTAATATTTTATATACCGCCCCTCAACAGATCCCTTCTCCCGAGAGCCAGAAGTTAACGTTCCCGTGAAAAATCGAAGAAACAGTGTGAAATTTGAATCTGAGGAAAATATAATATTTTATATACCGCCCCTCAACAGATCCCTTCTCCCGAGAGCCAGAAGTTAACGTTCCCGGGAAAAATCGAAGAAACAGTGTGAAATTTGAATCTGAGGAAAATATAATATTTTATATACCGCCCCTCAATAGATCCCTTCTCCCGAGAGCCAGAAGTTACCGTTCCCGGGTGAAATCGAAGAAACTGTGTGAAATTTGAATCTGAGGAAAATATAATATTTTATATACCGCCCCTCAACAGATCCCTTCTCCCGAGAGCCAGAAGTTAACGTTCCCGGGAAAAATCGAAGAAACAGTGTGAAATTTGAATCTGAGGAAAATATAATATTTTATATACCGCCCCTCAACAGATCCCTTCTCCCGAGAGCCAGAGGTTACCGTTCCCGGGAAAAATCGAAGAAACAGGTTCAAATTTGAATCTGAGGAAAATATAATATTTTATATACCGCCCCTCAACAGATCCCTTCTCCCGAGAGCCAGAGTTTAACGTTCCCGGGAAAAGTCGAAGAAACACTGTGAAAAAATTAACCTGGAGAAATCTAATATTTTATATACCGCCCCTCAACAGATCCCTTCTCCCGAGAGCCAGAGGTTACCGTTCCCGGGAAAAATCGAAGAAACAGTGTGAAATTTGAATCTGAGGAAAATATAATATTTTATATACCGCCCCTCAATAGATCCCTTCTCCCGAGAGCCAGAAGTTACCGTTCCCGGGTGAAATCGAAGAAACAGTGTGAAATTTGAATCTGAGGAAAATATAATATTTTATATACCGCCCCTCCACAGATCCCTTCTCCCGAGAGCCAGAGGTTAACGTTCCCGGGAAAAGTCGAGAAACACTGTGAAAAAATTAATCTGGAGAAATCTAATATTTTATATACCGCCCCTCAACAGATCCCTTCTCCCGAGAGCCAGAAGTTAACGTTCCCGGGAAAAATCGAAGAAACAGTGTGAAATTTGAATCTGAGGAAAATATAATATTTTATATACCGCCCCTCAACAGATCCCTTCTCCCGAGAGCCAGAGGTTACCGTTCCCGGGAAAAATCGAAGAAACAGTGTGAAATTTGAATCTGTGGAAAATATAATATTTTATATACCGCCCCTCCACAGATCCCTTCTCCCGATGAGCCAGAGGTTACCGTTCCCGGGAAAAATCGAAGAAACAGTGTGAAATTTGAATCTGAGGAAAATATAATATTTTATATACCGCCCCTCAACAGATCCCTTCTCCCGAGAGCCAGAGGTTACCGTTCCCGGGAAAAATCGAAGAAACAGTGTAAAATTTGAATCTGAGAAAAATATAATATTTTATATACCGCCCCTCCACAGATCCCTTCTCCCGAGAGCCAGAGGTTAACGTTCCCGGGAAAAGTCGAAGAAACACTGTGAAAAAATTAATCTGGAGAAATCTAATATTTTATATACCGCCCCTCAACAGATCCCTTCTCCCGAGAGCCAGAGGTTACCGTTCCCGGGAAAAATCGAAGAAACATTGTAAAATTTGAATCTGAGCAAAATATAATATTTTATATACCGCCCCTCAACAGATCCCTTCTCCCGAGAGCCAGAAGTTAACGTTCCCGGGAAAAATCGAAGAAACAGTGTGAAATTTGAATCTGAGGAAAATATAATATTTTATATACCGCCCCTCAACAGATCCCTTCTCCCGAGAGCCAGAGGTTAACGTTCCCGTGAAAAATCGAAGAAACAGTGTGAAATTTGAATCTGAGGAAAATATAATATTTTATATACCGCCCCTCAACAGATCCCTTCTCCCGAGAGCCAGAAGTTAACGTTCCCGGGAAAAATCGAAGAAACAGTGTGAAATTTGAATCTGAGGAAAATATAATATTTTATATACCGCCCCTCAATAGATCCCTTCTCCCGAGAGCCAGAAGTTACCGTTCCCGGGTGAAATCGAAGAAACTGTGTGAAATTTGAATCTGAGGAAAATATAATATTTTATATACCGCCCCTCAACAGATCCCTTCTCCCGAGAGCCAGAAGTTAACGTTCCCGGGAAAAATCGAAGAAACAGTGTGAAATTTGAATCTGAGGAAAATATAATATTTTATATACCGCCCCTCAACAGATCCCTTCTCCCGAGAGCCAGAGGTTACCGTTCCCGGGAAAAATCGAAGAAACAGGTTGAAATTTGAATCTGAGGAAAATATAATATTTTATATACCGCCCCTCAACAGATCCCTTCTCCCGAGAGCCAGATGTTAACGTTCCCGGGAAAAGTCGAAGAAACACTGTGAAAAAATTAACCTGGAGAAATCTAATATTTTATATACCGCCCCTCAACAGATCCCTTCTCCCGAGAGCCAGAGGTTACCGTTCCCGGGAAAAATCGAAGAAACAGTGTGAAATTTGAATCTGAGGAAAATATAATATTTTATATACTGCCCCTCAATAGATCCCTTCTCCCGAGAGCCAGAAGTTACCGTTCCCGGGTGAAATCGAAGAAACAGTGTGAAATTTGAATCTGAGGAAGATATAATATTTTATATACCGCCCCTCCACAGATCCCTTCTCCCGAGAGCCAGAGGTTAACGTTCCCGGGAAAAGTCGAGAAACACTGTGAAAAAATTAATCTGGAGAAATCTAATATTTTATATACCGCCCCTCAACAGATCCCTTCTCCCGAGAGCCAGAAGTTAACGTTCCCGGGAAAAATCGAAGAAACAGTGTGAAATTTGAATCTGAGGAAAATATAATATTATATTAGCAGTAGTAGGTTAGCAGTAGTAGGTAGGGCTCGGGGATCCATGATGTTCTTAAGTCAGCCACCTCGTTGGGCAATTTGCCTGTTGTGGCGTTGTATTTGTATTTGTATTTGATAATATTTTATATACCGCCCCTCAACAGATCCCTTCTCCCGAGAGCCAGAGGTTACCGTTCCCGGGAAAAATCGAAGAAACAGTGTGAAATTTGAATCTGTGGAAAATATAATATTTTATATACCGCCCCTCCACAGATCCCTTCTCCCGATGAGCCAGAGGTTACCGTTCCCGGGAAAAATCGAAGAAACAGTGTGAAATTTGAATCTGAGGAAAATATAATATTTTATATACCGCCCCTCAACAGATCCCTTCTCCCGAGAGCCAGAGGTTACCGTTCCCGGGAAAAATCGAAGAAACAGTGTAAAATTTGAATCTGAGAAAAATATAATATTTTATATACCGCCCCTCCACAGATCCCTTCTCCCGAGAGCCAGAGGTTAACGTTCCCGGGAAAAGTCGAAGAAACACTGTGAAAAAATTAATCTGGAGAAATCTAATATTTTATATACCGCCCCTCAACAGATCCCTTCTCCCGAGAGCCAGAGGTTACCGTTCCCGGGAAAAATCGAAGAAACATTGTAAAATTTGAATCTGAGCAAAATATAATATTTTATATACCGCCCCTCAACAGATCCCTTCTCCCGAGAGCCAGAAGTTAACGTTCCCGGGAAAAATCGAAGAAACAGTGTGAAATTTGAATCTGAGGAAAATATAATATTTTATATACCGCCCCTCAACAGATCCCTTCTCCCGAGAGCCAGAGGTTAACGTTCCCGGGAAAAGTCGAAGAAACACTGTGAAAAAATTAATCTGGAGAAATCTAATATTTTATATACCGCCCCTCAACAGATCCCTTCTCCCGAGAGCCAGAAGTTAACGTTCCCGTGAAAAATCGAAGAAACAGTGTGAAATTTGAATGTGAGGAAAATATAATATTTTATATACCACCCCTCAACAGATCCCTTCTCCCGAGAGCCAGAAGTTAACGTTCCCGGGAAAAATCGAAGAAACAGTGTGAAATTTGAATCTGAGGAAAATATAATATTTTATATACCGCCCCTCAACAGATCCCTTCTCCCGAGAGCCAGAAGTTAACGTTCCCGTGAAAAATCGAAGAAACAGTGTGAAATTTGAATGTGAGGAAAATATAATATTTTATATACCGCCCCTCAACAGATCCCTTCTCCCGAGAGCCAGAGGTTAACGTTCCCGGGAAAAGTCGAGAAACACTGTGAAAAAATTAATCTGGAGAAATCTAATATTTTATATACCGCCCCTCAACAGATCCCTTCTCCCGAGAGCCAGAAGTTAACGTTCCCGGGAAAAATCGAAGAAACAGTGTGAAATTTGAATCTGAGGAAAATATAATATTTTATATACCGCCCCTCAACAGATCCCTTCTCCCGAGAGCCAGAGGTTACCGTTCCCGGGAAAAATCGAGAAACACTGTGAAAAAATTAATCTGGAGAAATCTAATATTTTATATACCGCCCCTCAACAGATCCCTTCTCCCGAGAGCCAGAAGTTAACGTTCCCGTGAAAAATCGAAGAAACAGTGTGAAATTTGAATCTGAGGAAAATATAATATTTTATATACCGCCCCTCAACAGATCCCTTCTCCCGAGAGCCAGAAGTTAACGTTCCCGGGAAAAATCGAAGAAACAGTGTGAAATTTGAATCTGAGGAAAATATAATATTTTATATACCGCCCCTCAATAGATCCCTTCTCCCGAGAGCCAGAAGTTACCGTTCCCGGGTGAAATCGAAGAAACTGTGTGAAATTTGAATCTGAGGAAAATATAATATTTTATATACCGCCCCTCAACAGATCCCTTCTCCCGAGAGCCAGAAGTTAACGTTCCCGGGAAAAATCGAAGAAACAGTGTGAAATTTGAATCTGAGGAAAATATAATATTTTATATACCGCCCCTCAACAGATCCCTTCTCCCGAGAGCCAGAGGTTACCGTTCCCGGGAAAAATCGAAGAAACAGGTTCAAATTTGAATCTGAGGAAAATATAATATTTTATATACCGCCCCTCAACAGATCCCTTCTCCCGAGAGCCAGAGGTTAACGTTCCCGGGAAAAGTCGAAGAAACACTGTGAAAAAATTAACCTGGAGAAATCTAATATTTTATATACCGCCCCTCAACAGATCCCTTCTCCCGAGAGCCAGAGGTTACCGTTCCCGGGAAAAATCGAAGAAACAGTGTGAAATTTGAATCTGAGGAAAATATAATATTTTATATACCGCCCCTCAATAGATCCCTTCTCCCGAGAGCCAGAAGTTACCGTTCCCGGGTGAAATCGAAGAAACAGTGTGAAATTTGAATCTGAGGAAAATATAATATTTTATATACCGCCCCTCAACAGATCCCTTCTCCCGAGAGCCAGAGGTTACCGTTCCCGGGAAAAATCGAAGAAACAGGTTCAAATTTGAATCTGAGGAAAATATAATATTTTATATACCGCCCCTCAACAGATCCCTTCTCCCGAGAACCAGAGGTTAACGTTCCCGGGAAAAGTCGAAGAAACACTGTGAAAAAATTAACCTGGAGAAATCTAATATTTTATATACCGGCCCTCAATAGATCCCTTCTCCTGAGAGCCATGGGTTACAGTTCCCGGGAAAAATCGAAGAAACAGTGTGAAATTTGAATCTGTGGAAAATATAATATTTTATATACCACCCCTCAACAGATCCCTTCTCCCGAGAGCCAGAAGTTAACGTTCCCGGGAAAAATCGAAGAAACAGTGTGAAATTTGAATCTGAGGAAAATATAATATTTTATATACCGCCCCTCAACAGATCCCTTCTCCCGAGAGCCAGAAGTTAACGTTCCCGGGAAAAATCGAAGAAACAGTGTGAAATTTGAATCTGAGGAAAATATAATATTTTATATACCGCCCCTCAATAGATCCCTTCTCCCGAGAGCCAGAAGTTACCGTTCCCGGGTGAAATCGAAGAAACAGTGTGAAATTTGAATCTGAGGAAAATATAATATTTTATATACCGCCCCTCAACAGATCCCTTCTCCCGAGAGCCAGAAGTTAACGTTCCCGGGAAAAATCGAAGAAACAGTGTGAAATTTGAATCTGAGGAAAATATAATATTTTATATACCGCCCCTCAATAGATCCCTTCTCCCGAGAGCCAGAAGTTACCGTTCCCGGGTGAAATCGAAGAAACAGTGTGAAATTTTAATCTGAGGAAAATATAATATTTTATATACCGCCCCTCAACAGATCCCTTCTCCCGAGAGCCAGAGGTTAACGTTCCCGGGAAAACTCGAAGAAACACTGTGAAAAAATTAATCTGGAGAAATCTAATATTTTATATACCGCCCCTCAACAGATCCCTTCTCCCGAGAGCCAGAGGTTACCGTTCCCGGGAAAAATCGAAGAAACAGTGTAAAATTTGAATCTGAGGAAAATATAATATTTTATATACCGCCCCTCCACAGATCCCTTCTCCCGAGAGCCAGAGGTTAACGTTCCCGGGAAAAGTCGAAGAAACACTGTGAAAAAATTAATCTGGAGAAATCTAATATTTTATATACCGCCCCTCAACAGATCCCTTCTCCCGAGAGCCAGAGGTTACCGTTCCCGGGAAAAATCGAAGAAACAGTGTAAAATTTGAATCTGAGGAAAATATAATATTTTATATACCGCCCCTCAACAGATCCCTTCTCCCGAGAGCCAGAAGTTAACGTTCCCGGGAAAAATCGAAGAAACAGTGTGAAATTTGAATCTGAGGAAAATATAATATTTTATATACCGCCCCTCAACAGATCCCTTCTCCCGAGAGCCAGAAGTTACCGTTCCCGGGTGAAATCGAAGAAACTGTGTGAAATTTGAATCTGAGGAAAATATAATATTTTATATACCGCCCCTCAACAGATCCCTTCTCCCGAGAGCCAGAAGTTAACGTTCCCGGGAAAAATCGAAGAAACAGTGTGAAATTTGAATCTGAGGAAAATATAATATTTTATATACCGCCCCTCAATAGATCCCTTCTCCCGAGAGCCAGAAGTTACCGTTCCCGGGTGAAATCGAAGAAACTGTGTGAAATTTGAATCTGAGGAAAATATAATATTTTATATACCGCCCCTCAACAGATCCCTTCTCCCGAGAGCCAGAAGTTAACGTTCCCGGGAAAAATCGAAGAAACAGTGTGAAATTTGAATCTGAGGAAAATATAATATTTTATATACCGCCCCTCAACAGATCCCTTCTCCCGAGAGCCAGAGGTTACCGTTCCCGGGAAAAATCGAAGAAACAGGTTCAAATTTGAATCTGAGGAAAATATAATATTTTATATACCGCCCCTCAACAGATCCCTTCTCCCGAGAGCCAGAGTTTAACGTTCCCGGGAAAAGTCGAAGAAACACTGTGAAAAAATTAACCTGGAGAAATCTAATATTTTATATACCGCCCCTCAACAGATCCCTTCTCCCGAGAGCCAGAGGTTACCGTTCCCGGGAAAAATCGAAGAAACAGTGTGAAATTTGAATCTGAGGAAAATATAATATTTTATATACCGCCCCTCAATAGATCCCTTCTCCCGAGAGCCAGAAGTTACCGTTCCCGGGTGAAATCGAAGAAACAGTGTGAAATTTGAATCTGAGGAAAATATAATATTTTATATACCGCCCCTCCACAGATCCCTTCTCCCGAGAGCCAGAGGTTAACGTTCCCGGGAAAAGTCGAGAAACACTGTGAAAAAATTAATCTGGAGAAATCTAATATTTTATATACCGCCCCTCAACAGATCCCTTCTCCCGAGAGCCAGAAGTTAACGTTCCCGGGAAAAATCGAAGAAACAGTGTGAAATTTGAATCTGAGGAAAATATAATATTTTATATACCGCCCCTCAACAGATCCCTTTTCCCGAGAGCCAGAGGTTACCGTTCCCGGGAAAAATCGAAGAAACAGTGTGAAATTTGAATCTGTGGAAAATATAATATTTTATATACCGCCCCTCCACAGATCCCTTCTCCCGATGAGCCAGAGGTTACCGTTCCCGGGAAAAATCGAAGAAACAGTGTGAAATTTGAATCTGAGGAAAATATAATATTTTATATACCGCCCCTCAACAGATCCCTTCTCCCGAGAGCCAGAGGTTACCGTTCCCGGGAAAAATCGAAGAAACAGTGTAAAATTTGAATCTGAGAAAAATATAATATTTTATATACCGCCCCTCCACAGATCCCTTCTCCCGAGAGCCAGAGGTTAACGTTCCCGGGAAAAGTCGAAGAAACACTGTGAAAAAATTAATCTGGAGAAATCTAATATTTTATATACCGCCCCTCAACAGATCCCTTCTCCCGAGAGCCAGAGGTTACCGTTCCCGGGAAAAATCGAAGAAACATTGTAAAATTTGAATCTGAGCAAAATATAATATTTTATATACCGCCCCTCAACAGATCCCTTCTCCCGAGAGCCAGAAGTTAACGTTCCCGGGAAAAATCGAAGAAACAGTGTGAAATTTGAATCTGAGGAAAATATAATATTTTATATACCGCCCCTCAACAGATCCCTTCTCCCGAGAGCCAGAGGTTAACGTTCCCGGGAAAAGTCGAAGAAACAGTGTGAAATTTGAATCTGAGGAAAATATAATATTTTATATACCGCCCCTCAACAGATCCCTTCTCCCGAGAGCCAGAGGTTAACGTTCCCGGGAAAAGTCGGAGAAACAACTGTGAAAAAATTAATCTGGAGAAATCTAATATTTTATATACCGCCCCTCAACAGATCCCTTCTCCCGAGAGCCAGAAGTTAACGTTCCCGTGAAAAATCGAAGAAACAGTGTGAAATTTGAATCTGAGGAAAATATAATATTTTATATACCGCCCCTCAACAGATCCCTTCTCCCGAGAGCCAGAAGTTAACGTTCCCGGGAAAAATCGAAGAAACAGTGTGAAATTTGAATCTGAGGAAAATATAATATTTTATATACCGCCCCTCAATAGATCCCTTCTCCCGAGAGCCAGAAGTTACCGTTCCCGGGTGAAATCGAAGAAACTGTGTGAAATTTGAATCTGAGGAAAATATAATATTTTATATACCGCCCCTCAACAGATCCCTTCTCCCGAGAGCCAGAAGTTAACGTTCCCGGGAAAAATCGAAGAAACAGTGTGAAATTTGAATCTGAGGAAAATATAATATTTTATATACCGCCCCTCAATAGATCCCTTCTCCCGAGAGCCAGAAGTTACCGTTCCCGGGTGAAATCGAAGAAACTGTGTGAAATTTGAATCTGAGGAAAATATAATATTTTATATACCGCCCCTCAACAGATCCCTTCTCCCGAGAGCCAGAAGTTAACGTTCCCGGGAAAAATCGAAGAAACAGTGTGAAATTTGAATCTGAGGAAAATATAATATTTTATATACCGCCCCTCAACAGATCCCTTCTCCCGAGAGCCAGAGGTTACCGTTCCCGGGAAAAATCGAAGAAACAGGTTCAAATTTGAATCTGAGGAAAATATAATATTTTATATACCGCCCCTCAACAGATCCCTTCTCCCGAGAGCCAGAGTTTAACGTTCCCGGGAAAAGTCGAAGAAACACTGTGAAAAAATTAACCTGGAGAAATCTAATATTTTATATACCGCCCCTCAACAGATCCCTTCTCCCGAGAGCCAGAGGTTACCGTTCCCGGGAAAAATCGAAGAAACAGTGTGAAATTTGAATCTGAGGAAAATATAATATTTTATATACCGCCCCTCAATAGATCCCTTCTCCCGAGAGCCAGAAGTTACCGTTCCCGGGTGAAATCGAAGAAACAGTGTGAAATTTGAATCTGAGGAAAATATAATATTTTATATACCGCCCCTCCACAGATCCCTTCTCCCGAGAGCCAGAGGTTAACGTTCCCGGGAAAAGTCGAGAAACACTGTGAAAAAATTAATCTGGAGAAATCTAATATTTTATATACCGCCCCTCAACAGATCCCTTCTCCCGAGAGCCAGAAGTTAACGTTCCCGGGAAAAATCGAAGAAACAGTGTGAAATTTGAATCTGAGGAAAATATAATATTTTATATACCGCCCCTCAACAGATCCCTTTTCCCGAGAGCCAGAGGTTACCGTTCCCGGGAAAAATCGAAGAAACAGTGTGAAATTTGAATCTGTGGAAAATATAATATTTTATATACCGCCCCTCCACAGATCCCTTCTCCCGATGAGCCAGAGGTTACCGTTCCCGGGAAAAATCGAAGAAACAGTGTGAAATTTGAATCTGAGGAAAATATAATATTTTATATACCGCCCCTCAACAGATCCCTTCTCCCGAGAGCCAGAGGTTACCGTTCCCGGGAAAAATCGAAGAAACAGTGTAAAATTTGAATCTGAGAAAAATATAATATTTTATATACCGCCCCTCCACAGATCCCTTCTCCCGAGAGCCAGAGGTTAACGTTCCCGGGAAAAGTCGAAGAAACACTGTGAAAAAATTAATCTGGAGAAATCTAATATTTTATATACCGCCCCTCAACAGATCCCTTCTCCCGAGAGCCAGAGGTTACCGTTCCCGGGAAAAATCGAAGAAACATTGTAAAATTTGAATCTGAGCAAAATATAATATTTTATATACCGCCCCTCAACAGATCCCTTCTCCCGAGAGCCAGAAGTTAACGTTCCCGGGAAAAATCGAAGAAACAGTGTGAAATTTGAATCTGAGGAAAATATAATATTTTATATACCGCCCCTCAACAGATCCCTTCTCCCGAGAGCCAGAGGTTAACGTTCCCGGGAAAAGTCGAAGAAACAGTGTGAAATTTGAATCTGAGGAAAATATAATATTTTATATACCGCCCCTCAACAGATCCCTTCTCCCGAGAGCCAGAGGTTAACGTTCCCGGGAAAAGTCGGAGAAACAACTGTGAAAAAATTAATCTGGAGAAATCTAATATTTTATATACCGCCCCTCAACAGATCCCTTCTCCCGAGAGCCAGAAGTTAACGTTCCCGTGAAAAATCGAAGAAACAGTGTGAAATTTGAATCTGAGGAAAATATAATATTTTATATACCGCCCCTCAACAGATCCCTTCTCCCGAGAGCCAGAAGTTAACGTTCCCGGGAAAAATCGAAGAAACAGTGTGAAATTTGAATCTGAGGAAAATATAATATTTTATATACCGCCCCTCAATAGATCCCTTCTCCCGAGAGCCAGAAGTTACCGTTCCCGGGTGAAATCGAAGAAACTGTGTGAAATTTGAATCTGAGGAAAATATAATATTTTATATACCGCCCCTCAACAGATCCCTTCTCCCGAGAGCCAGAAGTTAACGTTCCCGGGAAAAATCGAAGAAACAGTGTGAAATTTGAATCTGAGGAAAATATAATATTTTATATACCGCCCCTCAACAGATCCCTTCTCCCGAGAGCCAGAGGTTACCGTTCCCGGGAAAAATCGAAGAAACAGGTTGAAATTTGAATCTGAGGAAAATATAATATTTTATATACCGCCCCTCAACAGATCCCTTCTCCCGAGAGCCAGAGGTTAACGTTCCCGGGAAAAGTCGAAGAAACACTGTGAAAAAATTAACCTGGAGAAATCTAATATTTTATATACCGCCCCTCAACAGATCCCTTCTCCCGAGAGCCAGAGGTTACCGTTCCCGGGAAAAATCGAAGAAACAGTGTGAAATTTGAATCTGAGGAAAATATAATATTTTATATACCGCCCCTCAATAGATCCCTTCTCCCGAGAGCCAGAAGTTACCGTTCCCGGGTGAAATCGAAGAAACAGTGTGAAATTTGAATCTGAGGAAGATATAATATTTTATATACCGCCCCTCCACAGATCCCTTCTCCCGAGAGCCAGAGGTTAACGTTCCCGGGAAAAGTCGAGAAACACTGTGAAAAAATTAATCTGGAGAAATCTAATATTTTATATACCGCCCCTCAACAGATCCCTTCTCCCGAGAGCCAGAAGTTAACGTTCCCGGGAAAAATCGAAGAAACAGTGTGAAATTTGAATCTGAGGAAAATATAATATTTTATATACCGCCCCTCAACAGATCCCTTCTCCCGAGAGCCAGAGGTTACCGTTCCCGGGAAAAATCGAAGAAACAGTGTGAAATTTGAATCTGTGGAAAATATAATATTTTATATACCGCCCCTCCACAGATCCCTTCTCCCGATGAGCCAGAGGTTACCGTTCCCGGGAAAAATCGAAGAAACAGTGTGAAATTTGAATCTGAGGAAAATATAATATTTTATATACCGCCCCTCAACAGATCCCTTCTCCCGAGAGCCAGAGGTTACCGTTCCCGGGAAAAATCGAAGAAACAGTGTAAAATTTGAATCTGAGAAAAATATAATATTTTATATACCGCCCCTCCACAGATCCCTTCTCCCGAGAGCCAGAGGTTAACGTTCCCGGGAAAAGTCGAAGAAACACTGTGAAAAAATTAACCTGGAGAAATCTAATATTTTATATACCGCCCCTCAACAGATCCCTTCTCCCGAGAGCCAGAGGTTACCGTTCCCGGGAAAAATCGAAGAAACAGTGTGAAATTTGAATCTGAGGAAAATATAATATTTTATATACTGCCCCTCAATAGATCCCTTCTCCCGAGAGCCAGAAGTTACCGTTCCCGGGTGAAATCGAAGAAACAGTGTGAAATTTGAATCTGAGGAAGATATAATATTTTATATACCGCCCCTCCACAGATCCCTTCTCCCGAGAGCCAGAGGTTAACGTTCCCGGGAAAAGTCGAGAAACACTGTGAAAAAATTAATCTGGAGAAATCTAATATTTTATATACCGCCCCTCAACAGATCCCTTCTCCCGAGAGCCAGAAGTTAACGTTCCCGGGAAAAATCGAAGAAACAGTGTGAAATTTGAATCTGAGGAAAATATAATATTTTATATACCGCCCCTCAACAGATCCCTTCTCCCGAGAGCCAGAGGTTACCGTTCCCGGGAAAAATCGAAGAAACAGTGTGAAATTTGAATCTGTGGAAAATATAATATTTTATATACCGCCCCTCCACAGATCCCTTCTCCCGATGAGCCAGAGGTTACCGTTCCCGGGAAAAATCGAAGAAACAGTGTGAAATTTGAATCTGAGGAAAATATAATATTTTATATACCGCCCCTCAACAGATCCCTTCTCCCGAGAGCCAGAGGTTACCGTTCCCGGGAAAAATCGAAGAAACAGTGTAAAATTTGAATCTGAGAAAAATATAATATTTTATATACCGCCCCTCCACAGATCCCTTCTCCCGAGAGCCAGAGGTTAACGTTCCCGGGAAAAGTCGAAGAAACACTGTGAAAAAATTAATCTGGAGAAATCTAATATTTTATATACCGCCCCTCAACAGATCCCTTCTCCCGAGAGCCAGAGGTTACCGTTCCCGGGAAAAATCGAAGAAACATTGTAAAATTTGAATCTGAGCAAAATATAATATTTTATATACCGCCCCTCAACAGATCCCTTCTCCCGAGAGCCAGAAGTTAACGTTCCCGGGAAAAATCGAAGAAACAGTGTGAAATTTGAATCTGAGGAAAATATAATATTTTATATACCGCCCCTCAACAGATCCCTTCTCCCGAGAGCCAGAGGTTAACGTTCCCGGGAAAAGTCGAAGAAACACTGTGAAAAAATTAATCTGGAGAAATCTAATATTTTATATACCGCCCCTCAACAGATCCCTTCTCCCGAGAGCCAGAAGTTAACGTTCCCGTGAAAAATCGAAGAAACAGTGTGAAATTTGAATGTGAGGAAAATATAATATTTTATATACCACCCCTCAACAGATCCCTTCTCCCGAGAGCCAGAAGTTAACGTTCCCGGGAAAAATCGAAGAAACAGTGTGAAATTTGAATCTGAGGAAAATATAATATTTTATATACCGCCCCTCAACAGATCCCTTCTCCCGAGAGCCAGAAGTTAACGTTCCCGTGAAAAATCGAAGAAACAGTGTGAAATTTGAATGTGAGGAAAATATAATATTTTATATACCGCCCCTCAACAGATCCCTTCTCCCGAGAGCCAGAGGTTAACGTTCCCGGGAAAAGTCGAGAAACACTGTGAAAAAATTAATCTGGAGAAATCTAATATTTTATATACCGCCCCTCAACAGATCCCTTCTCCCGAGAGCCAGAAGTTAACGTTCCCGGGAAAAATCGAAGAAACAGTGTGAAATTTGAATCTGAGGAAAATATAATATTTTATATACCGCCCCTCAACAGATCCCTTCTCCCGAGAGCCAGAGGTTACCGTTCCCGGGAAAAATCGAGAAACACTGTGAAAAAATTAATCTGGAGAAATCTAATATTTTATATACCGCCCCTCAACAGATCCCTTCTCCCGAGAGCCAGAAGTTAACGTTCCCGTGAAAAATCGAAGAAACAGTGTGAAATTTGAATCTGAGGAAAATATAATATTTTATATACCGCCCCTCAACAGATCCCTTCTCCCGAGAGCCAGAAGTTAACGTTCCCGGGAAAAATCGAAGAAACAGTGTGAAATTTGAATCTGAGGAAAATATAATATTTTATATACCGCCCCTCAATAGATCCCTTCTCCCGAGAGCCAGAAGTTACCGTTCCCGGGTGAAATCGAAGAAACTGTGTGAAATTTGAATCTGAGGAAAATATAATATTTTATATACCGCCCCTCAACAGATCCCTTCTCCCGAGAGCCAGAAGTTAACGTTCCCGGGAAAAATCGAAGAAACAGTGTGAAATTTGAATCTGAGGAAAATATAATATTTTATATACCGCCCCTCAACAGATCCCTTCTCCCGAGAGCCAGAGGTTACCGTTCCCGGGAAAAATCGAAGAAACAGTGTGAAATTTGAATCTGAGGAAAATATAATATTTTATATACCGCCCCTCAACAGATCCCTTCTCCCGAGAGCCAGAGGTTAACGTTCCCGGGAAAAGTCGAAGAAACACTGTGAAAAAATTAACCTGGAGAAATCTAATATTTTATATACCGCCCCTCAACAGATCCCTTCTCCCGAGAGCCAGAAGTTAACGTTCCCGGGAAAAATCGAAGAAACAGTGTGAAATTTGAATCTGAGGAAAATATAATATTTTATATACCGCCCCTCAACAGATCCCTTCTCCCGAGAGCCAGAGGTTACCGTTCCCGGGAAAAATCGAAGAAACAGTGTGAAATTTGAATCTGTGGAAAATATAATATTTTATATACCGCCCCTCCACAGATCCCTTCTCCCGATGAGCCAGAGGTTACCGTTCCCGGGAAAAATCGAAGAAACAGTGTGAAATTTGAATCTGAGGAAAATATAATATTTTATATACCGCCCCTCAACAGATCCCTTCTCCCGAGAGCCAGAGGTTACCGTTCCCGGGAAAAATCGAAGAAACAGTGTAAAATTTGAATCTGAGAAAAATATAATATTTTATATACCGCCCCTCCACAGATCCCTTCTCCCGAGAGCCAGAGGTTAACGTTCCCGGGAAAAGTCGAAGAAACACTGTGAAAAAATTAATCTGGAGAAATCTAATATTTTATATACCGCCCCTCAACAGATCCCTTCTCCCGAGAGCCAGAGGTTACCGTTCCCGGGAAAAATCGAAGAAACATTGTAAAATTTGAATCTGAGCAAAATATAATATTTTATATACCGCCCCTCAACAGATCCCTTCTCCCGAGAGCCAGAAGTTAACGTTCCCGGGAAAAATCGAAGAAACAGTGTGAAATTTGAATCTGAGGAAAATATAATATTTTATATACCGCCCCTCAACAGATCCCTTCTCCCGAGAGCCAGAGGTTAACGTTCCCGGGAAAAGTCGAAGAAACAGTGTGAAATTTGAATCTGAGGAAAATATAATATTTTATATACCGCCCCTCAACAGATCCCTTCTCCCGAGAGCCAGAGGTTAACGTTCCCGGGAAAAGTCGGAGAAACAACTGTGAAAAAATTAATCTGGAGAAATCTAATATTTTATATACCGCCCCTCAACAGATCCCTTCTCCCGAGAGCCAGAAGTTAACGTTCCCGTGAAAAATCGAAGAAACAGTGTGAAATTTGAATCTGAGGAAAATATAATATTTTATATACCGCCCCTCAACAGATCCCTTCTCCCGAGAGCCAGAAGTTAACGTTCCCGGGAAAAATCGAAGAAACAGTGTGAAATTTGAATCTGAGGAAAATATAATATTTTATATACCGCCCCTCAATAGATCCCTTCTCCCGAGAGCCAGAAGTTACCGTTCCCGGGTGAAATCGAAGAAACTGTGTGAAATTTGAATCTGAGGAAAATATAATATTTTATATACCGCCCCTCAACAGATCCCTTCTCCCGAGAGCCAGAAGTTAACGTTCCCGGGAAAAATCGAAGAAACAGTGTGAAATTTGAATCTGAGGAAAATATAATATTTTATATACCGCCCCTCAACAGATCCCTTCTCCCGAGAGCCAGAGGTTACCGTTCCCGGGAAAAATCGAAGAAACAGGTTGAAATTTGAATCTGAGGAAAATATAATATTTTATATACCGCCCCTCAACAGATCCCTTCTCCCGAGAGCCAGAGGTTAACGTTCCCGGGAAAAGTCGAAGAAACACTGTGAAAAAATTAACCTGGAGAAATCTAATATTTTATATACCGCCCCTCAACAGATCCCTTCTCCCGAGAGCCAGAGGTTACCGTTCCCGGGAAAAATCGAAGAAACAGTGTGAAATTTGAATCTGAGGAAAATATAATATTTTATATACCGCCCCTCAATAGATCCCTTCTCCCGAGAGCCAGAAGTTACCGTTCCCGGGTGAAATCGAAGAAACAGTGTGAAATTTGAATCTGAGGAAGATATAATATTTTATATACCGCCCCTCCACAGATCCCTTCTCCCGAGAGCCAGAGGTTAACGTTCCCGGGAAAAGTCGAGAAACACTGTGAAAAAATTAATCTGGAGAAATCTAATATTTTATATACCGCCCCTCAACAGATCCCTTCTCCCGAGAGCCAGAAGTTAACGTTCCCGGGAAAAATCGAAGAAACAGTGTGAAATTTGAATCTGAGGAAAATATAATATTTTATATACCGCCCCTCAACAGATCCCTTCTCCCGAGAGCCAGAGGTTACCGTTCCCGGGAAAAATCGAAGAAACAGTGTGAAATTTGAATCTGTGGAAAATATAATATTTTATATACCGCCCCTCCACAGATCCCTTCTCCCGATGAGCCAGAGGTTACCGTTCCCGGGAAAAATCGAAGAAACAGTGTGAAATTTGAATCTGAGGAAAATATAATATTTTATATACCGCCCCTCAACAGATCCCTTCTCCCGAGAGCCAGAGGTTACCGTTCCCGGGAAAAATCGAAGAAACAGTGTAAAATTTGAATCTGAGAAAAATATAATATTTTATATACCGCCCCTCCACAGATCCCTTCTCCCGAGAGCCAGAGGTTAACGTTCCCGGGAAAAGTCGAAGAAACACTGTGAAAAAATTAACCTGGAGAAATCTAATATTTTATATACCGCCCCTCAACAGATCCCTTCTCCCGAGAGCCAGAGGTTACCGTTCCCGGGAAAAATCGAAGAAACAGTGTGAAATTTGAATCTGAGGAAAATATAATATTTTATATACTGCCCCTCAATAGATCCCTTCTCCCGAGAGCCAGAAGTTACCGTTCCCGGGTGAAATCGAAGAAACAGTGTGAAATTTGAATGTGAGGAAGATATAATATTTTATATACCGCCCCTCAACAGATCCCTTCTCCCGAGAGCCAGAGGTTAACGTTCCCGGGAAAAGTCGAGAAACACTGTGAAAAAATTAATCTGGAGAAATCTAATATTTTATATACCGCCCCTCAACAGATCCCTTCTCCCGAGAGCCAGAAGTTAACGTTCCCGGGAAAAATCGAAGAAACAGTGTGAAATTTGAATCTGAGGAAAATATAATATTTTATATACCGCCCCTCAACAGATCCCTTCTCCCGAGAGCCAGAGGTTACCGTTCCCGGGAAAAATCGAAGAAACAGTGTGAAATTTGAATCTGTGGAAAATATAATATTTTATATACCGCCCCTCCACAGATCCCTTCTCCCGATGAGCCAGAGGTTACCGTTCCCGGGAAAAATCGAAGAAACAGTGTGAAATTTGAATCTGAGGAAAATATAATATTTTATATACCGCCCCTCAACAGATCCCTTCTCCCGAGAGCCAGAGGTTACCGTTCCCGGGAAAAATCGAAGAAACAGTGTAAAATTTGAATCTGAGAAAAATATAATATTTTATATACCGCCCCTCCACAGATCCCTTCTCCCGAGAGCCAGAGGTTAACGTTCCCGGGAAAAGTCGAAGAAACACTGTGAAAAAATTAATCTGGAGAAATCTAATATTTTATATACCGCCCCTCAACAGATCCCTTCTCCCGAGAGCCAGAGGTTACCGTTCCCGGGAAAAATCGAAGAAACATTGTAAAATTTGAATCTGAGCAAAATATAATATTTTATATACCGCCCCTCAACAGATCCCTTCTCCCGAGAGCCAGAGGTTAACGTTCCCGGGAAAAGTCGAAGAAACACTGTGAAAAAATTAATCTGGAGAAATCTAATATTTTATATACCGCCCCTCAACAGATCCCTTCTCCCGAGAGCCAGAAGTTAACGTTCCCGTGAAAAATCGAAGAAACAGTGTGAAATTTGAATGTGAGGAAAATATAATATTTTATATACCACCCCTCAACAGATCCCTTCTCCCGAGAGCCAGAAGTTAACGTTCCCGGGAAAAATCGAAGAAACAGTGTGAAATTTGAATCTGAGGAAAATATAATATTTTATATACCGCCCCTCAACAGATCCCTTCTCCCGAGAGCCAGAAGTTAACGTTCCCGTGAAAAATCGAAGAAACAGTGTGAAATTTGAATGTGAGGAAAATATAATATTTTATATACCGCCCCTCAACAGATCCCTTCTCCCGAGAGCCAGAGGTTAACGTTCCCGGGAAAAGTCGAGAAACACTGTGAAAAAATTAATCTGGAGAAATCTAATATTTTATATACCGCCCCTCAACAGATCCCTTCTCCCGAGAGCCAGAAGTTAACGTTCCCGGGAAAAATCGAAGAAACAGTGTGAAATTTGAATCTGAGGAAAATATAATATTTTATATACCGCCCCTCAACAGATCCCTTCTCCCGAGAGCCAGAGGTTACCGTTCCCGGGAAAAATCGAGAAACACTGTGAAAAAATTAATCTGGAGAAATCTAATATTTTATATACCGCCCCTCAACAGATCCCTTCTCCCGAGAGCCAGAAGTTAACGTTCCCGTGAAAAATCGAAGAAACAGTGTGAAATTTGAATCTGAGGAAAATATAATATTTTATATACCGCCCCTCAACAGATCCCTTCTCCCGAGAGCCAGAAGTTAACGTTCCCGGGAAAAATCGAAGAAACAGTGTGAAATTTGAATCTGAGGAAAATATAATATTTTATATACCGCCCCTCAATAGATCCCTTCTCCCGAGAGCCAGAAGTTACCGTTCCCGGGTGAAATCGAAGAAACTGTGTGAAATTTGAATCTGAGGAAAATATAATATTTTATATACCGCCCCTCAACAGATCCCTTCTCCCGAGAGCCAGAAGTTAACGTTCCCGGGAAAAATCGAAGAAACAGTGTGAAATTTGAATCTGAGGAAAATATAATATTTTATATACCGCCCCTCAACAGATCCCTTCTCCCGAGAGCCAGAGGTTACCGTTCCCGGGAAAAATCGAAGAAACAGGTTCAAATTTGAATCTGAGGAAAATATAATATTTTATATACCGCCCCTCAACAGATCCCTTCTCCCGAGAGCCAGAGGTTAACGTTCCCGGGAAAAGTCGAAGAAACACTGTGAAAAAATTAACCTGGAGAAATCTAATATTTTATATACCGCCCCTCAACAGATCCCTTCTCCCGAGAGCCAGAAGTTAACGTTCCCGGGAAAAATCGAAGAAACAGTGTGAAATTTGAATCTGAGGAAAATATAATATTTTATATACCGCCCCTCAACAGATCCCTTCTCCCGAGAGCCAGAGGTTACCGTTCCCGGGAAAAATCGAAGAAACAGTGTGAAATTTGAATCTGTGGAAAATATAATATTTTATATACCGCCCCTCCACAGATCCCTTCTCCCGATGAGCCAGAGGTTACCGTTCCCGGGAAAAATCGAAGAAACAGTGTGAAATTTGAATCTGAGGAAAATATAATATTTTATATACCGCCCCTCAACAGATCCCTTCTCCCGAGAGCCAGAGGTTACCGTTCCCGGGAAAAATCGAAGAAACAGTGTAAAATTTGAATCTGAGAAAAATATAATATTTTATATACCGCCCCTCCACAGATCCCTTCTCCCGAGAGCCAGAGGTTAACGTTCCCGGGAAAAGTCCAAGAAACACTGTGAAAAAATTAATCTGGAGAAATCTAATATTTTATATACCGCCCCTCAACAGATCCCTTCTCCCGAGAGCCAGAGGTTACCGTTCCCGGGAAAAATCGAAGAAACATTGTAAAATTTGAATCTGAGCAAAATATAATATTTTATATACCGCCCCTCAACAGATCCCTTCTCCCGAGAGCCAGAAGTTAACGTTCCCGGGAAAAATCGAAGAAACAGTGTGAAATTTGAATCTGAGGAAAATATAATATTTTATATACCGCCCCTCAACAGATCCCTTCTCCCGAGAGCCAGAGGTTAACGTTCCCGGGAAAAGTCGAAGAAACAGTGTGAAATTTGAATCTGAGGAAAATATAATATTTTATATACCGCCCCTCAACAGATCCCTTCTCCCGAGAGCCAGAGGTTAACGTTCCCGGGAAAAGTCGGAGAAACAACTGTGAAAAAATTAATCTCGAGAAATCTAATATTTTATATACCGCCCCTCAACAGATCCCTTCTCCCGAGAGCCAGAAGTTAACGTTCCCGTGAAAAATCGAAGAAACAGTGTGAAATTTGAATCTGAGGAAAATATAATATTTTATATACCGCCCCTCAACAGATCCCTTCTCCCGAGAGCCAGAAGTTAACATTCCCGGGAAAAATCGAAGAAACAGTGTGAAATTTGAATCTGAGGAAAATATAATATTTTATATACCGCCCCTCAATAGATCCCTTCTCCCGAGAGCCAGAAGTTACCGTTCCCGGGTGAAATCGAAGAAACTGTGTGAAATTTGAATCTGAGGAAAATATAATATTTTATATACCGCCCCTCAACAGATCCCTTCTCCCGAGAGCCAGAAGTTAACGTTCCCGGGAAAAATCGAAGAAACAGTGTGAAATTTGAATCTGAGGAAAATATAATATTTTATATACCGCCCCTCAACAGATCCCTTCTCCCGAGAGCCAGAGGTTACCGTTCCCGGGAAAAATCGAAGAAACAGTGTAAAATTTGAATCTGAGGAAAATATAATATTTTATATACCGCCCCTCCACAGATCCCTTCTCCCGAGAGCCAGAGGTTAACGTTCCCGGGAAAAGTCGAAGAAACACTGTGAAAAAATTAATCTGGAGAAATCTAATATTTTATATACCGCCCCTCAACAGATCCCTTCTCCCGAGAGCCAGAGGTTACCGTTCCCGGGAAAAATCGAAGAAACATTGTAAAATTTGAATCTGAGGAAAATATAATATTTTATATACCGCCCCTCAACAGATCCCTTCTCCCGAGAGCCAGAAGTTAACGTTCCCGGGAAAAATCGAATGAACAGTGTGAAATTTGAATCTGAGGAAAATATAATATTTTATATACCGCCCCTCAACAGATCCCTTCTCCCGAGAGCCAGAGGTTACCGTTCCCGGGAAAAATCGAAGAAACATTGTAAAATTTGAATCTGAGGAAAATATAATATTTTATATACCGCCCCTCAACAGATCCCTTCTCCCGAGAGCCAGAAGTTAACGTTCCCGGGAAAAATCGAAGAAACAGTGTGAAATTTGAATCTGAGGAAAATATAATATTTTATATACCGCCCCTCAACAAATCCCTTCTCCCGAGAGCCAGAAGTTAACTTTCCCGGGAAAAGTCGAAGAAACACTGTGAAAAAATTAATCTGGAGAAATCTAATATTTTATATACCGCCCCTCAACAGATCCCTTCTCCCGAGAGCCAGAAGTTACCGTTCCCGGGAAAAATCGAAGAAACAGTGTGAAATTTGAATCTGAGGAAAATATAATATTTTATATACCGCCCCTCAACAGATCCCTTCTCCCGAGAGCCAGAGGTTACCGTTCCCGGGAAAAATCGAAGAAACAGTGTGAAATTTGAATCTGAGGAAAATATAATATTTTATATACCGCCCCTCAACAGATCCCTTCTCCCGAGAGCCAGAGGTTAATGTTCCCGGGAAAAGTCGAAGAAACACTGTGAAAAAATTAATCTGGAGAAATCTAATATTTTATATATCGCCCCTGAACAGTTCCCTTCTCCCGAGAGCCAGAAGTTAACGTTCCCGGGAAAAATCGAAGAAACAGTGTGAAATTTGAATCTGAGGAAAATATAATATTTTATATACCGCCCCTCCACAGATTCCTTCTCCCGAGAGCCAGAGGTTACCGTTCCCGGGAAAAATCGAAGAAACAGTGTAAAATTTGAATCTGAGGAAAATATAATATTTTATATACCGCCCCTCAACAGATCCCTTCTCCCGAGAGCCAGAAGTTAACGTTCCCGGGAAAAGTCGATGAAACACTGTGAAAAAATTAATCTGGAGAAATCTAATATTTTATATACCGCCCCTCAACAGATTCCTTCTCCCGAGAGCCAGAGGTTACCGTTCCCGGGAAAAATCGAAGAAACAGTGTGAAATTTGAATCTGAGGAAAATATAATATTTTATATACCGTTCCTCAACAGATCCCTTCTCCCGAGAGCCAGAGGTTAACGTTCCCGGGAAAAGTCGAAGAAACACTGTGAAAAAATTAATCTGGAGAAATCTAATATTTTATATACCGCCCCTCTACAGATCCCTTCTCCCGAGAGCCAGAGGTTACCGTTCCCGGGAAAAATCGAAGAAACAGTGTGAAATTTGAATCTGAGGAAAATATAATATTTTATATACCGCCCCTCAACAGATCCCTTATCTCGAGAGCCAGAAGTTAACGTTCCCGGGAAAAGTCGAAGAAACACTGTGAAAAAATTAATCTGGAGAAATCTAATATTTTATACACCGCCACTCAACAGATGCCTTCCCCCGAGAGCCAGAGGTTAATGTTCCCGGGAAAAGTCGATGAAACACTGTGAAAAAATTAATCTGGAGAAATCTAATATTTTATATACCGCCCCTGAACAGATCCCTTCTCCCGAGAGCCAGAAGTTACCGTTCCCGGGAAAAATCGAAGAAACAGTGTGAAATTTGAATCTGAGGAAAATATAATATTTTATATACCGCCCCTCAACAGATCCGTTCTCCCGAGAGCCAGAGGTTAACGTTCCCGGTAAAAGTCGAAGAAACAGTGTGAAATTTGAATCTGAGGAAAATATAATATTTTATATACCGCCCCTCAACAGATCCCTTCTCCCGAGAGCCAGAGGTTAACGTTCCCGGGAAAAGTCGAAGAAACAGTGTGAAATTTGAATCTGAGGAAAATATAATATTTTATATACCGCCCCTCAACAGATCCCTTCTCCCGAGAGCCAGAGGTTAACGTTCCCGGGAAAAGTCGGAGAAACAACTGTGAAAAAATTAATCTCGAGAAATCTAATATTTTATATACCGCCCCTCAACAGATCCCTTCTCCCGAGAGCCAGAAGTTAACGTTCCCGTGAAAAATCGAAGAAACAGTGTGAAATTTGAATCTGAGGAAAATATAATATTTTATATACCGCCCCTCAACAGATCCCTTCTCCCGAGAGCCAGAAGTTAACATTCCCGGGAAAAATCGAAGAAACAGTGTGAAATTTGAATCTGAGGAAAATATAATATTTTATATACCGCCCCTCAATAGATCCCTTCTCCCGAGAGCCAGAAGTTACCGTTCCCGGGTGAAATCGAAGAAACTGTGTGAAATTTGAATCTGAGGAAAATATAATATTTTATATACCGCCCCTCAACAGATCCCTTCTCCCGAGAGCCAGAAGTTAACGTTCCCGGGAAAAATCGAAGAAACAGTGTGAAATTTGAATCTGAGGAAAATATAATATTTTATATACCGCCCCTCAACAGATCCCTTCTCCCGAGAGCCAGAGGTTACCGTTCCCGGGAAAAATCGAAGAAACAGTGTAAAATTTGAATCTGAGGAAAATATAATATTTTATATACCGCCCCTCCACAGATCCCTTCTCCCGAGAGCCAGAGGTTAACGTTCCCGGGAAAAGTCGAAGAAACACTGTGAAAAAATTAATCTGGAGAAATCTAATATTTTATATACCGCCCCTCAACAGATCCCTTCTCCCGAGAGCCAGAGGTTACCGTTCCCGGGAAAAATCGAAGAAACATTGTAAAATTTGAATCTGAGGAAAATATAATATTTTATATACCGCCCCTCAACAGATCCCTTCTCCCGAGAGCCAGAAGTTAACGTTCCCGGGAAAAATCGAATGAACAGTGTGAAATTTGAATCTGAGGAAAATATAATATTTTATATACCGCCCCTCAACAGATCCCTTCTCCCGAGAGCCAGAGGTTACCGTTCCCGGGAAAAATCGAAGAAACATTGTAAAATTTGAATCTGAGGAAAATATAATATTTTATATACCGCCCCTCAACAGATCCCTTCTCCCGAGAGCCAGAAGTTAACGTTCCCGGGAAAAATCGAAGAAACAGTGTGAAATTTGAATCTGAGGAAAATATAATATTTTATATACCGCCCCTCAACAAATCCCTTCTCCCGAGAGCCAGAAGTTAACTTTCCCGGGAAAAGTCGAAGAAACACTGTGAAAAAATTAATCTGGAGAAATCTAATATTTTATATACCGCCCCTCAACAGATCCCTTCTCCCGAGAGCCAGAAGTTACCGTTCCCGGGAAAAATCGAAGAAACAGTGTGAAATTTGAATCTGAGGAAAATATAATATTTTATATACCGCCCCTCAACAGATCCCTTCTCCCGAGAGCCAGAGGTTACCGTTCCCGGGAAAAATCGAAGAAACAGTGTGAAATTTGAATCTGAGGAAAATATAATATTTTATATACCGCCCCTCAACAGATCCCTTCTCCCGAGAGCCAGAGGTTAATGTTCCCGGGAAAAGTCGAAGAAACACTGTGAAAAAATTAATCTGGAGAAATCTAATATTTTATATATCGCCCCTGAACAGTTCCCTTCTCCCGAGAGCCAGAAGTTAACGTTCCCGGGAAAAATCGAAGAAACAGTGTGAAATTTGAATCTGAGGAAAATATAATATTTTATATACCGCCCCTCCACAGATTCCTTCTCCCGAGAGCCAGAGGTTACCGTTCCCGGGAAAAATCGAAGAAACAGTGTAAAATTTGAATCTGAGGAAAATATAATATTTTATATACCGCCCCTCAACAGATCCCTTCTCCCGAGAGCCAGAAGTTAACGTTCCCGGGAAAAGTCGATGAAACACTGTGAAAAAATTAATCTGGAGAAATCTAATATTTTATATACCGCCCCTCAACAGATTCCTTCTCCCGAGAGCCAGAGGTTACCGTTCCCGGGAAAAATCGAAGAAACAGTGTGAAATTTGAATCTGAGGAAAATATAATATTTTATATACCGTTCCTCAACAGATCCCTTCTCCCGAGAGCCAGAGGTTAACGTTCCCGGGAAAAGTCGAAGAAACACTGTGAAAAAATTAATCTGGAGAAATCTAATATTTTATATACCGCCCCTCTACAGATCCCTTCTCCCGAGAGCCAGAGGTTACCGTTCCCGGGAAAAATCGAAGAAACAGTGTGAAATTTGAATCTGAGGAAAATATAATATTTTATATACCGCCCCTCAACAGATCCCTTATCTCGAGAGCCAGAAGTTAACGTTCCCGGGAAAAGTCGAAGAAACACTGTGAAAAAATTAATCTGGAGAAATCTAATATTTTATACACCGCCACTCAACAGATGCCTTCCCCCGAGAGCCAGAGGTTAATGTTCCCGGGAAAAGTCGATGAAACACTGTGAAAAAATTAATCTGGAGAAATCTAATATTTTATATACCGCCCCTGAACAGATCCCTTCTCCCGAGAGCCAGAAGTTACCGTTCCCGGGAAAAATCGAAGAAACAGTGTGAAATTTGAATCTGAGGAAAATATAATATTTTATATACCGCCCCTCAACAGATCCGTTCTCCCGAGAGCCAGAGGTTAACGTTCCCGGTAAAAGTCGAAGAAACACTGTGAAAAAATTAATCTGGAGAAATCTAATATTTTATATACCGCCCATCAACAGATCCCTTCTCCCGAGAGCCAGAGGTTAACGTTCCCGGTAAAAGTCGAAGAAACACTGTGAAAAAATTAATCTGGAGAAATCTAATATTTTATATACCGCCCCTCAACAGATCCCTTCTCCCGAGAGCCAGAGGTTACCGTTGCCGGGAAAAATCGAAGAAACAGTGTGAAGAGATATAGATGGATTCTTTCTCAGCCAGAGATATCAAGGAAACAGTTATTTTCCTAAAATAACTGTTTCCTTAAACAGTGTGAAATTTGAATCTGAGGAAAATATAATATTTTATATACCGCCCGGATATTTTCCGGATATTATGCTGAGGTGAGCTCGGAAAGAAAAGTCATCACGTCTCCGCCGGGACTCGAACCCAGGCCTCTTGCTTACCGGGCAAGCATGCTACCATCTACACCACTGGAGACACATGAATCTGCCTTCCTAATTTCACGCACTGTGTCGTGAGGCGCTGAAGTAGAGGCATTAGTAGCCTCTCTTAACTTCAGGAAATGGCCCCCGGGTGGGACGGTTTAGAGAGATATAGATGGCTTCTTTCTCAGCCAGAGATATCAAGGAAACAGTTATTTTCCTAAAATAACTGTTTCCTTAAACAGTGTGAAATTTGAATCTGAGGAAAATAAAATATTTTATATACCGCCCCTCAACAGATCCCTTCTCCCGAGAGCCAGAGGTCAACGTTCCCGGGAAAAGTCGAAGAAACACTGTGAAAAAATTAATCTGGAGAAATCTAATATTTTATATACCGCCCCTGAACAGATCCCTTCTCCCGAGAGCCAGAAGTTACCGTTCCCGGGAAAAATCGAAGAAACAGTGTGAAATTTGAATCTGAGGAAAATATAATATTTTATATACCGCCCCTCAACAGATCCCTTCTCCCGAGAGCCAGAAGTTAACGTTCCCGGGAAAAATCGAAGAAACAGTGTGAAATTTGAATCTGAGGAAAATATAATATTTTATATACCGCCCCTCAACAGATCCGTTCTCCCGAGAGCCAGAGGTTAACGTTCCCGGTAAAAGTCGAAGAAACACTGTGAAAAAATTAATCTGGAGAAATCTAATATTTTATATACCGCCCCTCAACAGATCCCTTCTCCCGAGAGCCAGAGGTTACCGTTGCCGGGAAAAATCGAAGAAACAGTGTGAAGAGATATAGATGGATTCTTTCTCAGCCAGAGATATCAAGGAAACAGTTATTTTCCTAAAATAACTGTTTCCTTAAACAGTGTGAAATTTGAATCTGAGGAAAATATAATATTTTATATACCGCCCCTCAACAGATCCCTTTTCAGGACAGCCAAAGGGAAACGTTTCCGGAAAAAAAATGACGAAACTTCTGTGAAATTTTAGTGTGGATTATCTAATCAAAATTTTGTCAGTGGATGTTTTGTGGAAGAAGATATTTCATACTTTGCCTGGATTGAGTTTAGGCATTCTATAGAATGCAAAGTATAGAATAAAACCGATATTTCATACTTTGCCTGAAACGACCAGGCATTGTATAGAATGCCTGGATTTCATACTTTGCCGGTAACATATGTATATATTGTTTCGGATAATTTCTCATAAGTCCTTGAAATAAGCAGAGGAACCAATTTGCAGGACGTTGCAGATTTTTTTTACAGAAAACAGCTATTTACAATTATTCACAAGAGCGAACTACAAATACGCATTCAGGAAAAAGTCCAATAACTCTCTCTCTCCACAGTTCTGGTTTTGTGGCACCACCGTATGGAGACCTTCTAAATAAATCTAGAAGCTTCAAGCATATCTTGACATTTCCGGTTCGGCAACAGGATATTATTGTTTCGAGAGCTTCTTCAAAAATTACAATACGATATTTTTCGTCGATATAACACCACTTGAGTGCCGTTGGTGGAGTTGCAGTGGTTGGCTACTATCTCTAATTTGGCGATGCGTGTTATTTTAATTCTTCTACTCTTTTCAGTTCGATGGTTTTTAAAGTTTTCTCAGAGGTGCTCCGCGGTAAACCTGCGAGAAATTTATAATTTTTTAAAATCACAAGTTGAATTCAACGAGTTTGAAATTGAGGCCTTTGAGAAATTCGGTGACTGTAGAATAAAATATAAGCTTGTTATTTCCCCTTCCTATCTTAGCAATTTAAATTTCTTGTGTATTTTATTACATACTGGTTTTTGTTCATCGGGCGATCAACTTTGAAAAAAGAAATACTTGCAAAAAAAATGAATATTTCTTGAAATTTTTTTTTATAAATTGTTATACAAATAGAAATACAACACCACAACAGGCAAAATGCCCAACCAGGTGGTTGAGAAAAAGATGCCCATAAGAAATATGGATGTCATATATTTCAAAAATACAGCAACCCAATTAAAAACACAATCACAAAAATTATAAACAATATATACACATGATAAAATATTATACAATGCCCATAAAGAATATTATGGTTGTCTTATTCTAAGTATGGATAGCATCTCGGTTTACCCCAGCATGTTTATCGTATTTTTTTTTAAACGTGTCAATTTTGTTACAATTTACTACCTCCGGGGGTAAGCTATTCCATTTATTGACAACCCTATTAGAGAAAAATTACCTGCGACACCGTAACCTGGGCACGGTAGCCCGGTCGATAAGATGCTCGCCTTAAGTACCAAAGGATTTTAGAGGTGTCGCGAGTTCGATACCCGGTTCGTCCTTGTCAGACAACTTTCCTGACGCAGGGGTACAACAACAACGGCGACTTGACTGCAGCAAAACATTGGTACCGCAGAGAGTCCCCCATCGAGGGGTTAGCGCACCAACCTCTCGATGAGTATAAAAAACAAGCCTGCCGTTCGGAATCGGCAATAAATTGTAGGTCCCGGTCTTATTAGCCCTCGTGTGCAGAGAATGACCGCGGTGCGACAAAAATGATCAATAATCAACACCGTAACCTCGCATTGTCCCTTACCAATCGATACTGGTGTCCCCTCGTAAAAGCAGTCGATTCGCGGTGCACTAAAAGTTCATGGTCCATCCATTCCGTTGGAAATTTTGAACACTTCGATCATATCTCCCAGACACCTGCACATTCATCCAATGTAAACATATTCAAAAAATGCAGTCTCTCTTCATAACTCAAGCCCCGTGCGCCAATAAGGACACGCGTAGCTCTTCTCTGCACCCCCTTCAACCAAGTCTATGTCCCTCTGTAGGTATGGTCTCCAAAACCTTACAGCATACTCCAGTCCAGGACGAACTAAGTCTCGAAAAAGCAGAAGAATGACTTTAGGAGAACGCGAAGAGACCTTTTTGAAAATGACACCAAGCATTCTATTCGCTTTTTTGACCATCGCTGAACAATGTTCAGAAAACCTAAGTCGCTCGTCAATGAGAATTCCCAAATCGGTGACCCCAGTTGCATACGGGATAGTGACACCATTCAACTCGTAATAGAACCGTGGGTTGTTCGAACCAAAATGAGCGACCATGCACTTATCAAAGATAAAAGTCATGCTCCATTCATTTGCCCATGCTGCAATCCTGTTTAAGTTGGTCTGGAGCAACTCCCTATCGTTTTGATTCCCGATTACCCCCATTAGCTTCACATCATCTGCGAATTTGCTAGTAATCCCATCGATACCCTGATCGAGATTATCGATAAAAAGTGAAAAAAATTTGGGGCCAAGGACACTTCCTTGAGGAACAACACTTGTGACGCCTGTCCAACCAGAGAATTCCCCGTTTACCATAACTCGTTGCGACCTATCTCTTAACCACGATTCAATCCAATTCCGCAAGTTGTCCCCAATTCCAATATCGTGTAAACGCTTCCAGAGTTTACCATGTTGGACACGATCGAATGACTTCTGGAAATCAAGGTAAACAATATAAACATTTTTGCTCTTACCCAAAGCCTTAGTCACGTGATCATAGAAGCAAAGGAGGTTAGTTACACATGACTTCCTCTTCCTGAACCCATGTTGATTATCCGACAACACATTATTCTCGTCTATCCACTTCACAAACTGCCTTTGATGATAATTTCCAAAATTTTCGAGAGGGAACTCGTCAAACTCACTGGACGATAATTGGACACAGCTTCTCTACTACCCTTCTTAAATATCGAAACAACAAGTTTCCAATCCCTTGGGACGATACCCTCAGCAACACTACTCCTGTATATCTGTGCGACTGGCCCCAACAATTCATTAGCACATTCCCTGAGTACCCTGGGATAGATATCATCTGGTCCTGGTGCTTTGCTTGCACATACATTTCTTAGAAGATTTAGGACCTCCACGTCTTCTACTTGAATATCGTTGAGGGTTTTATTACCCCATGCAACACCCGTATATCGAATATCATTATCCCCATTAAAAACCGACGCGAAAAAGTCGTTGAAAGCACTACACATGCGTACATTGCTCTCTACCCTAGAGCCTCCTATCGAGAGCGGGCCAACTGTGCCCTTACATCCATTATTGACGTATCGAAAAAATGATTTTGGGTCAGAGCCAATGTTATCTGCCAACCTAGATTCAACTTCCTTTTTACTATCCCTTATCGCTTTCTTCAACACACTTCTTTTATCAGTAAACAATGATAGGTCACCTCGTCCACTTTTATACTCTCTGAATGCTCTTTTCTTTTCGAGATAAAGGTTACGCACGCTATCCGTGAACCTTGGAGGGTGCGATGTACAAACACGATTTTTTAGAACAAAGGGTATGACGTCGTGCAAAACAGAGGACAGCTTCGTACTAAATTCTTCCCATTGACGTACAACCCCTACTGATTTCAACCGGTCTTTGAAAACTTCCGCTAACCTTCCTCTCAAAACATCAAAGTTAGTTCTCTGAAAACAAGGAACCAGTCTTTTGTTATCAACCTTACCCGAGGAAAAGTTACAGTGTAATCTGACGATACGATGATCACTGGAAGAAAACTGTTCCCCCACCGAAACATGTCCAGCAAGATCCTCAGAACTAGTAAGAGCTAAATCCAAAATAGCAGTACCCCTAGTGGCTTCTGATACATGCTGATACAAAACGTTTTCGAGAACCAACTTAAGAAAGTCTCTTTTATACTGATCTCTAGATGAAAGGTTCTCCCAATCAATACCTGGGTAATGGAAATCCTCTAGTATGAGAACCCTCTTACGCTTACACATGTAGGAAATTTCATCATGAAATTTGTCACTTCTCTGCACGTTACACTCTCTAGCCTTCAAACAGGATTTCACGTATATCAACACTCCACCCCCTTTCCTATCTGATCTATTTCTCAAAAAAGTATTGTATCCTGAGATGTGTAAGAAAGATTCATCCCCATCGTTTGCCCAAGATTCTGTAATGGCTATAAGATCCAGGCCCTCCCCAACTATCATAGTTTCTAAAAAAATCTTTCTTATTACCCAAGCTCCTGGCATTTATTAGCACACATTTTAATTTACCCGGCGATTTAGTGTCAATTGAGAAGCCATCCAAGTCACAGGTGGGTAATTCCCCGTCAGTACTGTTGTGATTATCATTAACTAACCTGCATTCCCGACTACGTGGTCTGGGAGTAAAAAACCTGACCTAAGACTATTCTCTTATGACCCTATCCTCCTAGACCCTCTTATTTAGATGGATCCCATCCGAACGAAGCCATCTATTGGTAAATGCGGGAAGCTCCAAGAACGTGACCCCAAGTGAGGAGCAAATGTCCTTCAGGACTACATTGAATTGGTGGATCCTATTCCTATACCCCCTACTACCCCTTGGCAGCACTGGAATCACTGCCACATCTGAACGCCCCTCGCTAGCGGATAATAGTAAATCCTGGTACTCTGACAGAGACTCACTAATATTCGCTCCTACCTGATTCGTCCCCCACCCACAGAATCACCCGCAAGGGCAACTTTCGGCGATGAAAAACGTCTCGAACGTTGCAAATCTTCCCCCCAGGAAGATAACAGCGCTCGGAACCCCGAAAATCCCTACACACTCTGTTCCCAAGTTCCCTAACCATGGAATCGCCGATGATTAAACCCCTATCACTGTCCCCCCCCCCTACCTCATCCACGACCACCCATTCGCCCTCTAAATTGTTGTTATACGACCCATCCTGGAGTATTGTTTGCAAATATTGTGTCCGTACAAAGTGAAAGACAAATTCACCAAAAAGGTCCAGAAATCATTCACCAAGCAGCTCTGTGGTTTGCGTCACCGTCCATACGAAGAAAGACTGAGTAGTCAGGGGGTCCACTCATTGGCATGGTGTCGCCTTGAGGCCGACTTGAAACTGTGCTTTAAACTTGTACACAACTCGGTCTATATGGGTCAGTCATCTCCATTCTTTGAGATCAATTGCCAGACCATCACTGAGAAGGCATCCGTTACAACTAAAAATTCCAACGGCCAGGGGTAATGCTAAATTTTATAGCTTCCGATGTAGAGTTGGAAGAGTATGGAAGATTGCCACACACACCCGGTCTCGTGTGTTCATCCATGTATCACAGATTTTGCACTCTCTCAGCTCTTCTGATCTCTCATAATTTTTAACGTGTGTGTGCTATGCGTATTAGTTCATCATATTGAGTTTTATCGGTGTGTATATGCTTATTTTATTGTATGTTGTGTTTGGTTTTTTATTTTTAACTTATTTATAGGTGTCATCTTCTTACGTATTTTTCACCTTTGTTGCATTTCTTGAGTGTAATCGTTTTATTGTTTTACTGATATTTTGTGCTTTTTCCCATGAGTGATATTATTTGGATTTGAAATTACATGCAGCTTTTTTTTTTTAATTAAACCATTTATTGTAATTTTACCATATATTGAATTTTATTTGTATGCACATGTATATTTTATTTGTATGCACATGTATATTTTATTTGTATGCACATGTATATTTTATTTGTATGCACATGTATATTTTATTTGTATGCACATGTATATTTTATTTGTATGCACATGTATATTTTATTTGTATGCACATGTATATTTTATTGGTTAATGTATTCGGGAATTCTTTTAACACATTTATTACTGTCATCTTTTATGCATTTTCCCCTCTACATATGTTCGTGTGTCTGATTAATTTAGTGTTTTTACTTATATTCCTGCTTTTTCTTTCCATTTTCATTGATTGTCTGTATTGTGCACCTAGTGATGTTAGAGCCCGTTGACCTTTCGCAGGTTTGTATACCAAATAACGCCGAACCGAAACCGCTGAAGCTATCGTCATGAAATTTTGTCAAAAGTTTTTTTCATGCAATAAACACCAACAAATTGGTGCATGCCGGAAAGTTCCTTCTTATATTATGCTTGATTAACGTATCTATGGTGTCATAGTTATGCGCGGTTTGTGTTCGAGAAGTTTTGATATCTGTTTTCCATATTAGAAGGAAAACTTGAAGATGCCTGAAAAAAGTTTCAAATACCACGTTGAAAGGTTGCCTGTTCTCTGCGGGAAAACTTTACAAACGAAAGACTGGTCGACATTTGTACCTCGAAGTTGGAAAATCCAAAAAAGAAACTCACTCCAGTCAACGACCATTATGCCACTGGTATGGTTCAAACCGGATCATCGCGATATGAGTCCATCGTGATGCCCACAAGATCCCACAGTGCTATCACATGCTACTAGATTTCAGACGCACAAGCAAAGGGTGCTATAAATCCAAAAAGGATTGGGAACCACTGTTTAGGAATTTCAAACGAATTCGTATGTGCCGGAAATTGTCGTATGTGTCCATAATGTATTTAGTATGTCTGAGGAGTGTTTAAAATGTCATTGTCCATCTTCGGAATCGAAGTGTAAGTGGCAGGTGTATAAATCGATTGAAATAATATTTATGTTCGCTGGTCTATCGGCTTGATTTGGAGAAACTGTTTAAAGGGGGGGTTTTGCTCGAAGCTTAAAAACTTAAGCAGGCATTGTGCACAATATATGTATTGTGTACATTGTTACGAAAAATATCGTAGCGTAATTTTTGAAGAACCCCTCGAGACAATAATATCCTGTTGCCAAACCGGAAATGTCAAGATATGCTCGAAGCTTTTAGATTTATCTAGAAGGTCTCCAGACGGTGGCGCCATAAAACCAGAACTGTGGAGAGAGAGAGTTATTGGACTTTTTCCTGAATGCGTATTTGTAGTTCGCTCTTGTGAATAATTGTAAATAGCTGTTTTCTGTAAAAAAAATCTGCAACGTCCTGCAAATTGGTTCAGCTGCTTATTTCAAGGACTTATGAGAAATTATCCGGAAAAATTTGGTGTCAGAAGTGGGATAATTCAAGGACTTGAATATTGAAAAAGAGAGGAATGAATATGAACGAGATGTGAAGAGATGAACATATCTCAGCTCACGATACCCTCAGCAACACTACTCCTGTATATCTGTGCGAATGGCCCCAACAATTCATTAGCCATTCAATTACCCAGGTATTAATTGGGAGAACCTTTCATCTAGAGATCAATATGAAAGAGACTTTCTTAAGTTGGTTCTCGAAAACGTTTTGTATCAGCATGTATCAGAAGCCACTAGGGGTACTGCTATTTTGGATTTAGCTCTTACTAGTTCTGAGGATCTTGTTGGACATGTTTCGGTGGGGGAACAGTTTTCTTTCAGTGATCATCGTAGTCATAGGCGTAAACTTGTATCCGGCCCATGGGCCCGAGCCCCCCCCCCCCCCCAACATTTTTGAAGAGCCGGCTTGGTCCCCCCAAAAATTCGAGTGGATATGTTTCGCACACTTGGCTCAGAAAAAACTTTGACAAAAAATTTCTCTAAATAGTAGAAATCATCTGCTCGAAATTTTATTTTATTTTTCTTTAGAATCTCAATGCACTTGTTCTGTGACAATAGTAGTCTTAATCTCGCAATCACCCCAGCATCCATCCATCCTAAATTGCATCCTCCCAGAGTGCTGCCTGAAGGCACCTCTGGAGATAACTTGGGGGGAAATCCTTTCACTTGCTTGTACTGTCGGTAACAGAATCTCTTCTTCTTTTGTTGAGTGCTGCGACCTTGGAAAGGAGATGGGGACATGAGACAACAGAAAAAAAGAAAAAAGTGGGAGGAGGTAAAGTGAACAACGATTTAAGCTTATTAACAAGATTGAAGGCTGTAACATTTTTTGAGCCTTCACAACAGAGGCGCCGACATGGAGAAATTAACATTGGGTGGGAAGAGAGCACTGAAAGTTGCTGGCCGTCCCGTATATTCTTCCCCCCACGACAAAAATGATCCTGTCTCCGTTGAACCGGGCTTTTGGACTGAGATCTTTCGCGAGGATCCCGATTTTTCACAGGGAAGTGCTTGGAACCTGTCATAGGCGTAAACTTGTATTAGGCCAACGGGATCGAGGACCCGCCCTCCCTATTAATTTTGGAGGGCTGGCTCAACCCCCCCCCCCAAAAAAAAAGTCGCATGGATACGTTTTCCACAACTAGACTCGGAATAATCACGTCACGTCAGTACAGTGTGTTTCGACCTTTATACGAAGCTGTGACATGTAAAAAAAGTGGCGATTTTTTCACAAAAACTTTTTTTCCCGGCCATTTTTCAGGATGCGACTTATTTATCGGAAATTATTGTAATTTTTTCTATGTTCCAATGTAAATTAAATTTTGGAATTTCTAAAAAGTATGTAGTATTTCTTACTTATGTTATTCAAAATTGTTGAATTATTCTCAAGGTTTTAATAGGGTTCCTCCTTTCACTGTCACTTCTTTTTTACGGACGAATTTCTTTTTGTCCCGCCGATGACCGCTAAGAGAGAGGGGGGGGTTACATACCCTTTTTCCGTTCGCAGCCCTCTTAGAAATTTTAAATATCTTGCGGCATCTCAGTCTCGATCTCGAGGAGTGATTTTGATGCTTTCCTCCCCCCCCCCCGACAATAAAATGATCTTCACTCCTAGTTACAGCCCGTCCGTGGCATCTAGTGGCGTGTTTACCGGAGGGGGGAAGGGCACTCAGCGGGCTATAAGCAGGGCCATGGACTCCCACATACTGGGGAAGGGATTCTAGCCTGGGATCTTTGGCGGGCCCCTGAAGCCAAACTTTTCACAGGTAATGTATAAATAGCATGAAAAACTAAAAATGACGGTAATTGTCTTAGGCTATAACTAGGCTGCGGCAATCAGAATAATGCTCCAGGAACCTGAGCCAAATGGGTGGCCCCAACAAAAAAAAATTACACTTATTTTGCCCATTTCTTAAAATCTTTGACAGTTTCTTATTCTGCAAAATGAGAAGAGAAGGGGGGGGGACGAACCCCCTTCGTTTTTGAGTACAACCCTTTCAAGGGTGCCCCCCATGAAAAACTCTGCACCGGGGCCCCGAGAAGGCTCGCTATGGCCCCAGGGCCTAAATTTTTGGGAGAAAGAAGACGGGAAAAGAAAAGAAGAAAAAAAATCAGTTTCCGAAATTCTTCCAAACATTTGAAAATGTTTTTATTCTATGTATTTGAGGGTTTTTTTTCACAGAGTTAGAATAATATAGAGCGCGCGCGAGTGGTTACAATGTGAAGCAAAGATCCGGAGTCACGTGACTCCGGTCAAAAGGCTGGTCAGGGAATCTCGCTTTCAATGCTTTCCTTATGGCTATTCGTTTGACGATCTACACGCGCTGTCTTATTTTTGATTAGAATGGTCAACACTTGCGCAGCTTTCGGATGTTCTGAACGGTTTAGGAAAGGGGGGCCAGTATCCTTTCACAAGGGAATACTTTTTTGCTTATTCCCCTTCTTATAAATTAAAAATTGGAAAATTAAATTGACGATTCAATGGATTTCTGACGTAGTCTCAGTTTTTAACGATTCCATTTTGGATTTAATTCAATTAAAGTTCCAAGTTTTGGTAAAATTCAAATGTCATGAGCCATTATTAAATGTTTTAATAGAATTTTTGGCAATAAATGATTGAAGTAATGAGTTTTATTAACTTTTAACTGAAATATACGTCTCCGCAAGATTTGGCGAGTTAGTGAGTTTATTCGAGTTTCGCTCAACTTGAAGAAAATATGCTTTTCAGAATGAGGAATTTATGGCAAATATTTTATTTAAATAGAATGTAATGAAAACGCACCCTCTAGACAATGGCAGTTTTGCATAAAAATGTATAACTACCTCTAAAAATAGTATTTTTACCTCTCTTCACACCTGAGATAAAACTATTACAGAAAAGAAATTTTTTTATTGATTAATTTGTGTTTGTTGTATGTGAAATTGCCCTCAAACAACAAAAATCAATTAATTAATTGATTAATTAATTTTCAGTCAATATCTTTATTAGGACCATCTGAGTTAAGATCTGAAGTCACTATATGTACCTCAGATGTTAACTGAATGAAAGAATCATTCTAAAAACTACTTAATGCCTAAAAAAAATGAAGATTCACATATGTATACTTCTGGAGCGAAGAGGTTACACATATGTGACATGTAACATACATTTACGTACTAAATTATTACATATATACGCTACACGAAATTTCATTTCTTATAATTTAGAAAAGTACTGACGATGAGGTATTGCAATTTTCTTGAAAAATTCATTTTATTCCTGAAATATTATGTAAGTGTTTACATTTTTGTGTGATAAGGTTATAAAAGGTTTTTTAAGAAAATGTTGGAAATGAAACTTTTACTTATTATTTAAATATTTCATGACTGAATATGGTATGAGTGTGAATGAGTTACATTACATAACATAATATGATGCATTATAATTATATACTCAAAATAAATGTATGATTAAAGTAATTTTAATGTTCTTGGAAGATAATTTTTATGTTTTAATAACCCCTAGTTAAAATAAACTTTCGAAATTAAAAGTGACAAAGTGAATGAGAAGAGAATATTTAAAAATATAAATGAAATAGGCTGTATGTATAAGAGATAGGTTATATAATAAAATTTAAAAACTCAAAAGTCTTAAATTATTACGAATTATCCCTTTTGGAAAATAAAACAATTTCGTTTTTCAATATTTGTTTATATTATATAGAATTGATTTTTTTTTCGAATCCCTCATTCCCTAAATATCTTACAAAAGAATGAATGAAATTCATTGAAGAAATGAAGGAAAGTTTTCATTAACTCGATCGAGTCAAATTTCGTTACAACAACATCCTAGCATTAACATGAAATCACTATGTTCTGCGACAACGAGCCAAATGTAATAGCGCAGAACCTGTTCTTCCCCGACAATACTGCTCATCTTTTCTTCACGCTCGACAAGTTTTATGAATAGCGTGCGCGGTCTATTATATCTTTAGTCTATGCTTTTTTTCATGATTTAAGGGGCCTTCAACCGCACCTTCTGCAGCTGACAAAGAACATTTCAATAGGGTTCAGTTTCGGCTGCTTCAATGCAGGTTTTCTGAATACAAGCACCATTTCCTAATTAGAAGGACAGGGAGTGTATAGCCATATATTCTAGAAACCTTGGTGTATAGTGTATCGCCTACGTGGGGGAATATGTCACCTGGAGGCATCCGTCCATATGGGGACTCCGAAAATGAAAACTACATTCTTTTTGACGCCGCCGGCACCGGTCAGGGCTTTGGTAAACGCTTTTTTTCTTCTCTTCTGTTTCTTTATTTGCGCTTAATGGATGGCCATCAGTGAATTAGGGATGCCGACAGAAGCAGTTCCATAGATGATCCTAATTGGAATATAAAGAAATTACTGTGGTAAAAAAAATCGGCTATAGACGGGGTTTGTGGTTCTGCAGAATAAGAATAGCTTTGTTTGGAGCCACTAGAAGTAAACACCTTGTTTTTCCCTGAAGAAACCCCACAAATGTTGAGATAGGCAGTTCCACAGTATTTTATGGTTTGTGTGGACTACATTCAGTTGTGCATGTACAGTATAACCTTCTGTTAGTAGAACATGTATTACAAGAAAAAACGGAAAAGTTCCTCGTGATTCCGCGCAGTTTCCTGACAGAAAAAGTAAGCAATATTAAATATAGTTACACCTTTTGGATAAATTCATGCATTTTAAGCATTTTCTTCAATGATAATTTATTCAAAATCTTCAAAAACAATCTAGATACAGTAGTTTACAGCCCGGTCATACGTATAATTAATAAAGCGTAGTAAAAGAATTTTGTTTTCTGTTAGACATATCAATAAATTAATAAAACTTATATTTAAAATTTATTTAAGAAAAATTTAAAATTCATTTGGCTTGCGTACTTAGAAAAGTGACAATATTTAAATCGAGTTTTTATTAAGAAATTTATGCAACTAAACCTGATATATGACTCAATATATGAGAGTAAAATAAATCTTAAATAAGTGAAATGTAATTTCATTTTGAGGGAAATATATACGCTGTATCATAAAATATAAATAAATACAGGGCTTGACAAATCAGAAAAAAATTTAAGCGCCAGCCAAATTCCGTAGGAGCAAAGCATGGTTTTTTATGAGAAAAGTGTGTTAAATAATCTTTTTTCGACATTTCTGGGAATCGATGACCCCTTCCCAGGGCCGCAACTAGGTACTTTGTTACCTGGGGTTAGCCGGAATTTTGGCTCCCCTTAGTAGAAGAAACAGTTAAAAAGTGAATTCTCTCTTGATTCTCATTCTGGTCCAGCGTCTCGAACACCAGACCCGCCTGCTCTCTCTAGTTGCGGCTCTGCTCCTTTCCATATCGAAAGACAGTTAATTATGGAATCAGAAAATTTTGAGCCATCCCTAGATTCTGATTTAGCAATCACATATACAAAATTTTAGGCGTCAATACAGATTTTCCAGTCGCCATGGTGACCTGGCGCATGGGATTTGTCCAACCCTGGAATAAATAAAGATGTATATACTGTATATATTTTTTGGATTTACTCTTGCATTCTTTGTATATACTTGTTTTCGTAACCCCGCCCAGGGATTTCGGGATTCATGAGATCTGGGGGGGGGGGACCCAGGGGATCCTGGATTCGTTACAACGAACTTTTATTGTATTATGAGCAATATTAATTTGAATTAATCTTCTTCCTAAAAATAATCTTCCTTCGGAAATGAATAAATCTTCTTCCTTCTAATTAATCTTCCGCACAACTTGAAAATATATTCTGAAAATTCTTCAATTAAATACATTTACACACACATTAATGCTAAAAAGAGGTTAAAATATGCAAGGGCGTACCAGAAATTTCGTTCGGGGGGGGGGGGAGATCAAAGTGATAGAACAATAGATTTGGCCATCTTTTTCCCTTTCTTCGGTCATTTTCTCAGATTTGGGGGGGGGCAGACCCCGCAAGTCCCCCCCCCCCGCTACACCCTTAAAAATATGTAAATGCTAAAAAAGCACTGTTCTCGACAAATTTATAAATATAGTGCAAAAGAAATCAAAAATAAAAAGGTCAATTTCCCGTCTCCCACTGGGTGACCTTTCATTAAATCAAGTTGCATAATAACCAAGAATGGCCACTAAAGCAGTGTTTTCCAAAGTGTGAAATATCGCCCCCTGGGGGAAGGGGGGCGATGAGAGTCCTGAGGGTCGGTAGAAACTGTGGGTTTAGTATAGGATCCTATGGGTGGGGCTTGAGTTGGGAGAGATGAAAAAGAAATTTTTTTTAAAAGAAGGGCTATGGAACAAAAAGTTTGGGAAACTTTTCACTGAAGCAGCGGTTCTCAACCGGTGCTCCGTGTGCACTTCCCGGGGGCTCCGCCGCCACTCGAAGAAAATAAAATAAATCAGTAAATTTGATAAATGAATAAAAGAGGAGCCTACGGGGCTCCGCCATAGAAATTTTACGCCAAATAGAGGCGACCATTGATGCATATTTGTGTTTGAGTACAGGTGATCATTTGTGGAGATTTTACTGCATTTAGGAAAATATAATGGAACCCTTCCTATACGCCTCCCTATTACGTTTCTGACCTTACTCATTTGCACGACGTTTGGCTTCAGTTGCTATACATTCTTATACATTATCCCTGTATACAGGGCCTAATTTCTGCATGGGCAAATGAAGCCTTCATAACTTTGAGCCCCCGAAATTCAAACAACATACATTCACTGACTAATTAACATCTTTGACTCTTGCCGCAAGATCCTTCTTATTCCTGCTTTACCCAGGGCCCTGCTTATATACACTTCAATTAATCGACTTTTCACTTCGATTCGAACTCCCAAGTGTTTGGGAAACAACACCATTTCTATCAATCGAATCACAATTTTTTAATTGGTAAAAACACGTCACTGAAATACAGTGTTTCCCGGTTTTCAAAAACACATCGTGAAGAAACGTTATAAGCGGAAAAACTAAACGGGATCGACTGTAGTTTCTCGTGCATATTTTTTATTGAAAAAGCCATAAAATTTAAGATGATTGACTGGTTCAATGGCTTTTGACAGGTATTGAAATAATTATTGAACTGGCTATGGTATGCTGATAGCCAGGGCCGTAACTATAGGATCTTTGCCGACCGGGGCAAATATGATTTTGCCGCCCCTACATTCGATAATTTTGTAACGATGTTCTCTGTTCCCACCTAAAACTGCCGCCCCCTAAATTTTGCTACCCGGGGCAGTTGCCTCCTCTCCATCTCCGGCCCTGCTGATAGCAAACATGTACACTATTAGGTCTTTCTTTAAGAGAAAAATCTTTCAACAACGGAACTCAATGCATCATTTACTTTTTGCTTAGATATAAAAGCAAAACAAACAAGTATAGGACGTTTCACATAAGGTTTAAATAACATTTTTTTTCTATTAAACCTTTAAATGAATACCGTAACATTGTTTGAGAGTTTAGCAACAGTAATGTTATGATAGTATAATATTTCTTCTCAATCGTAAGATTTTGAATCAAAACGACAGATTTTTTAAATTTTTTTTTTTTTTTTTTTGGGGAACGTCTTTAAAAAAAAGGGGGGAGGTAATTTTCGAAAAAAAGTTCAAGTTATACGGTTTTCGCATTTGTACGACGGGTCGTACAAACGAGATTCTATTATTTGACTATGAGCCCCCCAACATTTTTAATAAGTTTACGCCTATGCGTATAGTCGAATTTCACAGTAACTTTTCCTCGGGTAAGGTTGATAACAAAAGACTGGTTCCTTGTTTTCAGAGAACTAACTTTGATGTTTTGAGAGGAAGGTTAGCGGAAGTTTTCAAAGACCGGTTGAAATCAGTAGGGGTTGTACGTCAATGGGAAGAATTTAGTACGAAGCTATCCTCTGTTTTGCACGACGTCATACCCTTTGTTCTAAAAAAGCGTGTTTGTACATCGCACCCTCCAAGGTTCACGGATAGCGTGCGTAACCTTTATCTTGAAAAGAAAAGAGCATTCAGAGAGTATAAAAGTGGACGAGGTGACCTATCATTGTTTACTGATAAAACAAGTGTGTTGAAGAAAGCGATAAGTTATAGTACGAAGAGTATAGTAAAAAGGAAGTTGAATCTAGATTGGCAGATAACATTGGCTCTGACCCAAAATCATTTTTTCGATACGTCAATAATGGATGTAAGGGCACAGTTGGCCCGCTCTCGATAGGAGGCTCTAGGGTAGAGAGCAATGTAGGCATGTGTAGTGCTTTCAATGATTTTTTTCGCGTCGGTTTTTAATGGAGATAATGATATTCGATATACGGGTGTTGCATGGGGTAATAAAACCCTCAACGATATTCAAGTAGAAGACGTGGAGGTCCTAAATCTTCTAAGAAATGTATGTGCAAGCAAAGCACCAGGACCAGATGATATCTATCCCAGGGTACTCAGGGAATGTGCTAATGAATTGTTGGGGCCAGTCGCACAGATATACAGGAGTAGTGTTGCTGAGGGTATCGTCCCAAGGGATTGGAAACTTGTTGTTTCGATATTTAAGAAAGGTAGTAGAGAAGCTGTGTCCAATTATCGTCCAGTGAGTTTGACGAGTTCCGTCTCGAAAATTTTGGAAATTATCATCAAAGGCAGTTTGTGAAGTGGATAGACGAGAATAATGTGTTGTCGGATAATCAACATGGGTTCAGGAAGAGGAAGTCATGTGTAACTAACCTCCTTTGCTTCTATGATCACGTGACTAAGGCTTTGGGTAAGAGCAAAAATGTTTATGTTGTTTACCTTGATTTCCAGAAGTCATTCGATCGTGTCCAACATGGTAAACTCTTGAAGCGTTTACGCGATATTGGAATTGGGGACAACTTGCGGAATTGGATTGAATCGGGATTAAGAGATAGGTCGCAACGAGTTATGGTAAACGGGGAATTCTCTGGTTGGACAGGCGTCACAAGTGTTGTTCCTCAAGGAAGTGTCCTTGGCCCCCATACTTTTTTCACTTTTTATCGATAAACTCGATCAGGGTATCGATGGGATTACTAGCAAATTCGCAGATGATGTGAAGCTAATGGGGGTAATCGGGAATCAAAGCGATAGGGAGTTGCTCCAGACCAACTTAAACAGGATTGCAGCATGGGCAAATGAATGGAGCATGACTTTTATCTTTGATAAGTGCATGGTCGCTCATTTTGGTTCGAACAACCCACGGTTCTATTACGAGTTGAATGGTGTCACTATCCCGTATGCAACTGGGGTCACCGATTTGGGAATTCTCATTGACGAGCGACTTAGGTTTTCTGAACATTGTTCAGCGATGGTCAAAAAAAGCGAATAGTATGCTTGGTGTCATTTTCAAAAAGGTCTCTTCGCGTTCTCCTAAAGTCATTCTTCTGCTTTTTCGAGGCTTAGTTCGTCCTGGACTGGAGTATGCTGTAAGGTTTTGGAGACCATACCTACAGAGGGACATAGACTTGGTTGAAGGGGGTGCAGAGAAGAGCTACGCGTGTCCTTATTGGCGCACGGGGCTTGAGTTATGAAGAGTGACTGCATTTTTTGAATATGTTTACATTGGATGAATGTGCAGGTGTCTGGGAGATATGATCGAAGTGTTCAAAATTTCCAATGGGATGGACCATGAATTATTAGTACACCGTCAATCGACTACTTTTACGAGGGGACACCAGTATCGATTGGTGAGGGACAATGCAAGGCTATGGTGTCGCAGGGAATTTTTCTCTAATAGAGTTGTTAATAAATGGAATAGCTTACCCCCGTAGGTAGTAAATTGTAACACAATTGACACGTTTAAAAATAAATACGATAAACATGTTGGGGTAAATCGTGAAGATCTCCATACTTAGAATAAGACAACCATAATTATTCTTTATGGGCATTGTATAATATTATATCATGTGCATATATTGTTTACAATTTTTGTTAATTGCATTTTTAATTGGGTTGCTATATATTTTTTGGAAATATATGACATCCATATTTTTATGGGCATCTTTTTCTCAGCCACCTGGTTGGGCATTTTGCCTGCTGTGGCGTTGTATTTGTATTTATTTGTATAAAGACTGTAAATGCGTGCATGAGTGTACCAGTATCACATTTATGATAGTTCTTTCGTAGAGCATAAGAAACGCGTCACGCTTTACACGCTATATTTGAATAATGTAGGTCGAAATTTCTGGTTTTGCAAATGGTGATTCCCAAGTCGTTGTAGGAAGTGAACCTTCACCACCCATCGTGTAGCTTGAATTGATTTGGTGTTCCCCCTATGTGCATGACATGACTTTTATTAACTGATATTGGAAGATACGATTGACTACAATCCAGTTACAGAGACGTTGGCAGGTGAAATTTAGTCATGTATTAAAACGTGATAAAGAACAGTTTAACATCATTAGCAAATTGTACTAATGAAATTGGGTGAATGTACAAAGTAATATCATGCGCGACTAGTACAAACAGTAGTGGACCCAACACCCAGCCCTGCCCCAACCCGCTTGACAAGCATTTTTTTCCAGAAAGGCAATCATCGCCTTAAGTTCTAAAACCTAGTTGGAACTGCCTAGATATGACTGCATTATACGACAAACTTTTTTGGCACACCCAAGTTCATTAGCCTTCTGATCAGGAGAGAACGGTCTGTTTTATCGAATGCTTTGTGGAAATCCATAAACAAAATATCAATTTCTGTTTTTTTTTCTTCAATGGTGGTCGTCCAATAATCATGACATAATAGCTGTTGAATTGATAGTGATCGACAGGAATAAAACCAAATTGATTAGGAGGTATGAGAGCCTCCGCACGCGGAGCGATTCCTTGGCGAGCGAGCTACGATTCTTCTTTCCTTCTCCCTCACATCTCAACTAAATGAGTTGGGGACCGCTAACGGTGCGATTGCTTGGCGATTTTTACGCATCGCGATTGCCGAGCGAGTGATTGGTGTTTCGAGCGACGTGAAAAAAAGTGCGATCATAATCGAATCACCCAAATCGTCAGGAAAAAATGGAGGTCTTCAATCCGAAATTCGTCGGTTTGGTTGAGAGGCATCCAGAATTATATGATTACACAATGCCCAGTTACTCCAGGAAGGATGCTGTTGAGAAAGCCTGGAGTGAAATAGGCAAAAAAGTGAATTTATCAGGTATGTAGCATTTTTTTTCATATAATGAACAATACTTATTCATCGCAGTGAAGCTATTTTTTCATTGTTTACATATATGAACGTGATGAAAACTAGACATATCTTCATGGCATTCAGCCAGCACGGGATGAATTTTTGTTTATTTTTTGGCTTAATACAGTAGGATTTGCTTTTGATGGGGGTCCGTGAAAAATTCCAGCCTGTGATGGGAGGGGCTACAGCCGGGTAAGCAATATTATCATAAACTTTTTCTTAAAAACTTAAAAATATGATTTGCTTTAATGATTTAATAAATGAATTAGGTTCTGCTTATTTCGGGAGGGCTTGTGACCAATTTGTTGTGAAAAAAATAAGCGTATTATAAATAAGCGTATATTATAATTACTATTCATTATATTATGGTCAATATACAAGGGTTTTTATGACCTGGGAATTGCTAAAAATTTGCATTTATGTCCTAAAAAACCTAAGCACAAAAAAAGACCTAAAAATTTCCTTGTTACATTTTCTGAAAGTATTTTTAGAAATCCTAGCCCTTTTATTATATTGTGTTTAAAAATAAATGCAGCAGAACCTCGATAAGTGACTACTCTGATAACTTGACAAATATTATTCTCATGTTTGACATAATACTAAATTCAATGGGAGAAACCTCCAAGATGTCTAAATCTTGTTTAAGTCAACTGAAATTTGTGCTATGTCATCACCATTAATTTTTCAAATTACCTGTGCATTGATCAAGTCCATGAAGTTTCAAAATATTGCTCACTCACATTTCAACATTTCCTTGTTTTTACACGTAGTGGTGTCAGAGCCGCGAGTGTGCTCGAGCACCCACGGTATTGTGGCAAGGGTCCGAGCACCCACACATTTTATTCAAAAATTAAATTTTCCTACGTACAGCTCAAGACGACTATCCACAGGTGTGAAACACTTCCGACGTCCTTGTTTGCACTGATATTCTTCACACCTCGGGTCACTTCCCACTGTTTGGAACCTGAAAATTCAACCTGTAGACTATGCGAGTCACATAGATAGCCAGCCTTTTTTTTTTAAACACAGCTATTGCGACACGATATGCTTTTTTGCACTTCAATATGAGATTCGGAAACTTTTTGCAAAAAACAATTAGGTAATTTTGTTTATTTGATGACGAGATAGAATTGTTCACATACATATGATTATGCATACATACGACAATGATAGCAAACCATTGTGAAAGTGCGATCAAACAAAACTTCGTGAACATAATATCTGCTTTGAGTCAATAAAACTCGGATAATAACTCGGGAGTGTCCATGTTGACATGAACACTCCCGAGTTATGGAGGTTCCACTATTTACTGACATGAAGGCCAAATTACTTTTAAAAAAATTAACACTGTGACAGATGATTAAAATTAAGAAAAAAAACAACATCAATGCTTTTTAGACATCAAACAAATGTTTCTGTAGTGTTTATTTTGATTACAAACATTTTCAAACAAGGGCCAGACATACTCGAATCTTAATAGTGACTTGATAATATGCATGACGCAAGGTTGTGGCAGAATATACTAGAAACTGCAACGTATGTTGCGAAACAATCAGTGTTGTTGCAAAACAATGTCGGTAAAAACTTTAAGAAAAGAACTCTCTTCTGCATATGAAACACTATCATGGAATTTTCACTGCAGAACATTTTAGTCTGCTGAGGGCTCGTTGCAAAACATTCTACTTTAGGGCCAGCTAGGAAAATTTAGATTGATATAGATGTAGATGTACACATCTTTTCCAGCTTCAACCTACGTTGAAAGCTTTTTTTATTTGATATACAGGGTGTTTCAAAAAAATCAGCCGATTTGAAATGTGTATATTACGAAAAATATTGAACTTAAGATTAATTTTATATCACATGGCTAATAAAAGTTTTTTTACAAACCAAATTGAAGGTGCTCAATATGTCCACCTTGGGATGCACGGCATATGTCTATACGGTAGTGAAATTCGTTTCAAAATTTTTGAGGAAAATGAAGTCATCTGAATCGGTTTCTAATTGTGGGAAAAGCCAGTTTTCAATCATATCGAGATATGTGATTTCCGTAACAGTGGTCTCTATGGAAAAAAAATGGGGCCATACACCTTCTCTGAGAAATTGTACAAAAAACATTAACTTTGGGCGAGGCTCTCTCATGCTGTACAATTTCATGTGGCTGCTCCATACCCCATATTCTAACATTGTGGCAGTTGACCTTGCCACTTAGATGAAAAATAGCCTTGTCACTAAACGTGTTAAAAAATTGTCATCTTGTGACACATTCTGGTGTGCAGTCGCCATCTTGACAAACACTGAAGTGGCGGCCGAAGGAAGAGTGTTAGCGTTACCTGTCGGCAATTGCATGAAACTCGAGATTTCCCTATTTCTACCTATACATTATTCGATCAAAACGGATTAAAAGCTGAATAGTTATGATTTTTTTAATCGGATGATTCTTTTTGAAACACTCTGTATAATAAACACTGTTTACAGCCAACCACTGTACTTTCATTGAAGTGCGCCCTGTAGCATTACACCCCTACCTTTATAAAGCAGTGTGCAGTTGGTATTTCAAAAACTTTTAACATTATAAGGTGCACAGGAAAATATAAACATTGATAAGGATATTATAAGTCATAGTAAATGTACAATATTTACAACATTTTATGCATATTATGCCATATGGTATCATAAAAAGAACTACTGTATATAAACTGAAGAACCAAAAAAACTGGTACAGGCATGCGTATGCAAATAAAGAGATATGGAACCAATCAGAGTACGGTGCTGCGGTCGGCAACGCCTATATAACACAACAAGTGTCTGGCATAGTTGTTAGATAGGTTACTGCTGCTACAATGGCAGGTTATCGAGATTTAAGTGAGTTTGAACGTGGTGTTATAGTCGGCGCACGAGAGATGGGACATAGCATCTCCGAGGTAGCGATGAAATTTGGATTTTCACGTACGACCATTTCACGAGTGTACCGTGAATATCGGGAACCCGGTAAAAAATTAAATCTACGACATCGCTGCGGCCGGAAAAAGATCATGCAAGAACGGGACCCCGACTGACGAGAATCATTAAACGTGACAGACGTGCGACCCTTTCGCAAATTGCTGCAGATTTCAATGCTGGGCCATCAACAATTGTCAGCGTGCGAACCATTCAACGAAACATCATCGATATGGGCTTTCGAAGGCCCACTCGTGTACCCTTGATGACTGCACAACACAAAGCTTTACGCCTCGGCTTGGCCCGACAACACCGACATTGGACTGTTGAGAACTGGAAACACGTTGCCTGGTCTGACGAGTCTCGGTTCCAATCGCTTCGAGCTGATGGACGTGTATGGGTATGGAGACAACCTCATGAATCCATGGACCCTACATGTCAACAGGGGACTGTTCAAGCTGGTGGAGGCTCTGTGATGGTATGGGGCGTGTGCAGTTGGCGTGATATGGAACCCCTTATACGTCTAGATACGACTCTGACAGGTGACAGGTACGTAAGCATCCTGTCTGATCACCTGCACCCATTCATGTCCATTGGGCATTCCGACGGACTTGGACAATTTCAGCAGGACAATGCGACACCCCACACGTCCAAAATTGCTACAAAGTGGCTCCAGGAACACTCTTCTGACTTTAGACACTTCCGCTGGCCACCTAAATTCCCAGACATGAACATTATTGAACATATCTGGGATGCCTTGCAACGTGCTGTTCAGAAGAGATCTCCACCCCCTCTTACTCCTACGGATTTATGGACAGCCCTGCAGGATTCATGGTGTCAATTACCTCCAGCACTACTTCAGACATTAGTTGAGTCCATGCCACGTCGTGTTGCGGCACTTCTGCGGGCTCGCGGGGGCCCTAAACGATATTAGGCAGGTGTACCAGTTTTTTTGGCTCTTCAGGGTACAATAATTCCCTTCCCATAGCACTGACCCCTGAGGACTCAAAAAATAATGTGCCAAGTAATTCCTGACAGCGTTTGCAGTTGAATTAGGGGGCAGAACACTTGGTGGCGATGAAGAGGTAAATGGCATGTGCCTCGGTTGCCTCTTCAAATTGCTTAGGGGTATATATAGGGGTTGATATATAGTGTTTAGGGGTTATATCCCTCTTCTTTCCGGATGAAATTGTGTAGCACACACACACACTTTTGTTAATTGCATTTTTAATTGGGTAGCTATATTTTTGAAATATATGACATCCATATTTTTATGGGCATCTTTTTCTCAGCCACCTCGTTGGGCATTTTGCCTGTTGTGACGTTGTATTTGTATTTTTACTTTTCACTATATCCACAACTTTGCTGTTGTTGCGGCACCGTATTGGCGCACTTAGCACTTGAAACTTTTCAGCCATCATGCCAAAGGTGCATTCAATTGTTTTCCTCCCCCCTGCTCAATCTATAATTGAAGACGCTCTTCCCATTGTCGAGGATTCTTTTAGAATAGGGACGCATTAAATTTTGCGACAAAGGGAATGCCTCAGCTGCCACAAAGTAATGAGGGAAAGCACGGTCATGTTCGTGGCATGGCAGTCTGGAGGGTGCGCAATCTCTAGTTGCGAATGCGTCAACCAGTATTTCATAGCAGACGCTCGAAATATGCCACCGTCACTATTCCTACCCGCATACCCGGCCTCTACCATCGTGAATACACCATCTGCATCGCAGCATGCTAACAGCACAATGGAGTGATACGATTTATAACTGAAGTTGGTAGAACCTGTATTTGGAAGTTTTTCTATACGGTTATGTTTTCCGTCCACTGCACCTATGCAGTTTGGCAGGTTTCACAATGGCAGAAAACGCTCTGCAATTTGTCTTCATCGTTGCTGCGTGTCAGGTTTTGCCAAATATTGTGTGTGTAGCTCGTCCCACAATATCTTTGTAGTCTCAGCTACGATCCGTCCGACTGTGGTCTCCCCTCGGCCAAAGTACAGACCAAGGGAGACAATGGTTCATCCTGTAGCCAGATACCTACAAAATAAATTATATCAATTACATGTGGGTTCGAGACAACAGAAACATATCAAAATACAAACCAAAAATTATTTTTGTGTTATTTTGTTGAATTTTTTAAAAAGCTGAAAATGGTATTTTATTTCACCCCACTTTTAAAATATACAGTCAAACCCTGATGTAACACCACCATGTCTTGCAGGTTTCTGGCGCTATAATGAATTTGGCGTCATATCGAATCACAAATTAACACGTTTAATTCTTTTTATGCGGAAGATTTGTTCACTAAAAATTTTTGTCTCTAAGCGGGGTTGGCGCTACTATAGGGTTTGCATGTATGTACTTTATAGCGTGGTCATTGTCTATGTATTTCATCCTAGGCCTTCTGTCTTAATGTTTCGTGTTTTTATTTTGCAGTGCAAGACTGCAAAGATAAATGGAAAAATTTGAGGACTACCTTTGTGAGAAAACTGCGACCTCTTTCAAGCGGTTCGGGGACAAAAGGAAAAACCTCATTACTTGAATGAGGCCATGCAATTCGCCCTACCTTTTGTGAAGACTGCGTCGACACCAAGTGGGAATTTGTTGCCTGTTCCAATGGAACATTACCAAATTATTGATCAACCTGAAAGCTCTCAGGTGTCAACTGGTGACAATTCTTTGGGACTTGATGATATAGAAATCTCAGACTCGCCACCCAAACCAACCACTCCTCCTCCGTCAACATCAGCTGCAGCATCAACACTTCCTGACGCACAATCTCAGAGCACTAGTGGGATATCCCGAAAACGAAAAAGCTGCAGCACAAACAATGCAGATGAAGCGCTTGTAGAATATTTCAGGATGGAGAAGGCAAAATTTACTGCTGTTTCTGCTGCACCTCCTCCTACGGATGATCTGAAAGAGTCCATGCAGCAGTTCATCGGATGCCTTTTACCCGATCTCAGGTTGATGACTAGTGTACAGCTCAGATCATTTAAGAGAAAGTGTATTCTACTGATAGATGAAATTCTTGGAACCAGTCCCTTCGAGACAACACAAGCTTGTCCAACCAGTGGAATTGATGCAGCAATGCCCAGATATCAGCCTCGATTCACCATATGAACAGGCTGATACAAGTTTGATTGAATAAATTAATTGAAATAATAAAATCGGTGAAATCAATGTATTTCTCAACAAATTCAAATCAAATGATGAAATAAAACTTCATTGTCATTTTGAAACTCTATGGATTTCGTTATCAAAGGATTAAAATTAAATAAAAGGTCTAACATGAAAAAGACCCAAAGAAGACAAACTTGAGTTGTTTTTATCCTAGACCTTTTTATTTAATTTCATCTTTTGTTTCGAAACACTAGGTTTCGTTCTCAATCTTAAGGTTTTATCTCGTCATTTGATTTTATCGAGACATATGTTTATTTCACTGCTTTTATTCATCTCGTGGGTGGCAACACAGGTTGCATCGGGGAAAGACACGTTTTAATTTCGCTCTCTACGATTTTTTTTTTTTTTTTTTTGTGTATTATCATTAATTGTCGGTTTTAAATATTTTTTTTTCTCTTGAGTTATTAACAACACTATTAACAACATTATTATGAGCTCGACGGAGGTTTCGTCGTTCTGCTCTACTTGTAAATTGAAATGTTCGGCACGAGCAACCAGTGTTGGATGTTCTTGCTCATCGAATTTCCACGGTAAATGTGTCGGAATCATGGGAAAGCTGTCGGATTCTCAAACTGTCCATTGGCGCTGTCCAACTGCTCTTTGGGACTAATAATAATGAAGGACTCGACAAACTCAAATGACCAAGTTAGTAAACAACGATGTGACAAATTGAGTGTTAACCAAATTAACCCTTTAATCCCTTCTGGTTCTGCTCTGGATGCTACTAGTTAAATTCCAGGTGATTCGATCATACGGGAAAGTACAGGCAAGGATTCTGGTATGCCAACCAGTATGGATTCCGGCTAGGTCGTTCAGCGGAAATGGCGCTTGCAGACATGATGGAAGAGGTCAAGACGCAAAGAGATCGAGGCAATGACGTAGTCATCATATCCCTGGACATAGAAGGAGTGTTTGATATAACCTCAGATACTCGTCTATACGCCGTCGTCTAGCAACAGCACCCATACCACAAGAGCTCAAGGTCATCTTATCTGACCTTTTAAACCACCACCGAGCGGTGTTGATCACGGACGCAGGTAAAGCTGAGAAAGAGCTTCAGAAGGGTGCTCCTCAGGGCTCATCTTCCGGCCCTTTGTTATAGAATCTTGTTCTGGATGAGCTGTTGAAAATTAAGTGGCCCTCAAACGTCAAAGTTCAGGCTTATGCGGACGACCTTTTGGTGATTGCATCCGTCCCTACTGTCAAGGGACCAGGTGATCTAACAGAGGAAGCCCTCAGAATAGTGTCAAATACACTGCACATGCATAAGCTCACTCTCTCTATGGCTAAGACAAAATTCTTGTGGATATCAAAGCAGAGGCCTCCTACTATCTGGGTCAAAGAAAAAAACCATCAAGAAAATGGGCGTGCTATGTTATTTTGGTGTCTTTATTGATAAGCAACTTAGCTGGGAAGAGCCAACGCCATCTATAGCTAGAAGGCCTCCCCACTGATTCGTGACGTCAGCGATAGTCGACAGCCGTGTTTGCTGCTATTTTTTTCTTCCTATTTCCTTATAACTTGCATTATACATATATTGATACCGATTTTTCTTAAATCTTGGTGCAGACAGTTTTCTCAACTGCAGGATTATCATACAGTCGAACCTCGATATAACGAACTCTGATTTAACAAATTAATCGATTCAATGTTTTCTTCAGAATTTTCTGCATATAAATTTGTGTTAATCTGCGCCCGATTTTTCTTGTTACAACAGAAAAAAATTTCGATTTTGGATAATTCGTTAAATCGAGATTCAACTTCATTTTCCATTTCGATTCAGTTCAGATACATTATTATATGAACGGAAGTAAAAATTTGATAACTTGATTATCTTTGTCCTACCACGGTCATTATCCACACATGATGTGTAATGGTTTATTAAAAATTGTTTAAATCAATTTTTCGAATGGCAGCGCATGGAGGGGGGGGAAATTTAAAGTTAAGTATTAATGCGTTAGTTAAAGTATGCAGTTGAAGCTGAAAAATTCATTGGTAAGCTAAAGAAGAAAACATAACAGCTAAATAGATTGAATTTTTTTTAAAAAGAAATATGCATTTTAATATGAAGCAAATCAAGAACTCAATAAGAAAAACATTACATTTCAAGCATTACTTTTATTGGTTGCATCACAATTCAAACTCATAAGTGGAAATTATGGAAACAAAAATGTTACAATATTTTTGCCATTTAAAAATATTTTCTCATTAAGACACATAATTATTCGTATTAAGACAAAAAATTTCACTGAAATAGAGAAATAATAATTTAAACTGATAATAATATAATACACACACAATAATTTAAGTGATTCCAAAAAATTTAGGGAAATAAAAACAAATTCTGAGCAGTCAAAATTACAGAATGGATAGAAAAATCAAGGCATGACTCACATATAAAAAACAATGGTTTGAAAAGTCATAACACATATTAACAAGAGATATCAAGATTATGTAAAAAAGGAAAAACCAAACTGGAACCAACAAAGTATAAAAATGACATAGCATAATAATAATTAAAAAAAAAGCTTCATTTCGTAACAGTTTGCAGTTTTCTGTTTTTGATTGTAGCTCTCTCTAACAATTGTTCTTGAATTGTTTCATTGGTTTCTGTTTCATTTTTCGGAAGTTTACATATTGTGTCACCTGCTCGTTTGTTTATTTTTCGTTTTGATGTTTCTTTGCATTTCAACAGGTGTTCTTCATTTTTTTTTTGACAATAATTTTTCAAAAATGTATTTACAGCAGCCATTACAAGGTACCTAACAATAACGTCAGATTTGTGGCCATCAGGACATTCATCATTTACAACTATCTCTTTCTCTAAAAGAATATTCCTGGCCAGATCACAAACCAGATGTCTTTGGTTGTTGACTTTTAAAAATCTGGTCTCCAAATGGTTGGAAATAAGCTTTTGTATTATAATATACGTGTAAGTAACTAGGCGCAACACATCTGGGTGTGGATACGCTAAGCCACCTCTGTCGATACTCTGAATTAATTTGTAGTTTTCCGGTTTGTCTCCCTCGTCACACAAAAGTAGATTTTTTTGACAAAATAAACATTTTAACTTTTTGATTGTGGCGAAAGCGCAATAACCGGCTATATATGTAAGAACTGGAATGATTTCGGTGGTTTCATCAATGTCTTGTTCAGTTATTTCAATTTCAGTTTTGAAAAAGCTGTATGACTCATGCCTTGATTTTTCTTTCCATTCTGTAATTTTGACTGCTTCAGAACTAACTAGAATTTCTCCAAATGTTTTTGACCTGAGTTTTAATGAAGAGAAATTTTGCAGCCTTAACTTGTTTTCCACTTCAAAAATCTGTCGCAGAGAAATGAGGTATTGAGATCCTGCCAGTTGTCGAAAACTTCCAAATCTGTTTTCTAAAACATCTGTTTGAATTTTGCCAGTCAATAAATATGAGAAGCCCAATTCAGTGCAACAATAGGAAGTTAGTTCCAAAACAGCATACGTTGTGTGCAATAGGCTTGAAAATGTTTCTCGTGTCAGAGTTCCAGTGGTGTACTTTGAATTCTTACACGTGTTCAACCAAGTGTAAAATTTATTCAAATACTGGTTGTTTTCTTTCATTTTATTGTTTGTAAGTGGTTCTTGTAAAGGATCGTTTTTGTGTTCTCCTTTAAACCTACTTTTTACATTCATTATGCACCACCATTTATAGATTATGTTTATGTAATCAGCAGTCTCTGCAGCGTGGGGAACATCTTTAATTTCACCCAAATGATTAAGACCATTTATCACATGTTCATTGAACACTTGAAGAACTAATTTGACATTTTGCCTTTCTAAGTTGGTTGGTGAAAGTGCTTTTAGAGATAAGCCATAGGCAAATTTAACCAGATTGTGAGTTTCGAGCGAATGCAGTTTTTTAAGGGTTTCAAAAGAAGCTGTTTTTGTGCAAGAAAAATCATCAAAGTCCAAGAAGTGCATGCATTTGCCTGAGTTTTTTTGATTAATCCAATTGTTTCTAATGCACTTAATAATATGCACAGGATCAAATACAAAAAATAATGGCCTTGTGTTTTCTGTCGAGCATGGGTGATTATATACTATGGAAAGCTTAGGGGGCTCATTGAAGTAAGACATGGCCTTACCATTTATTGCATTATTGTCTGTGCAAACCACTATAACTTTAAATTGCTTCGTATTACTTCGGGCAGTTAGGAAATACAGTGGGAAATGCACCTTTTCTCAAGCTGGGGCGTTTCAAAGGTGCTGTTAGTAAAACTCCCGTCCTTTCATCATAACAAGATGACTCTCTGATGAGATCATTCGAAGTGAAATGTAGCTCACATACCTGTAATAAAGTAATATATAAACAGATTTTTTATTTTAATAACACTATTTCAACAAAGATATTTAAACATATAAAGAAGATCATTTCCTGTTCTATATGATTGCTTTGGACACTTTTTTTCTCTTCAAATCAATGTAAATGCTGAAAAGTAAAAATTCTAACCCCATCTTTTTTTTCTATTCAATGTCCCCCCCCCCCCAAGTCCTTCTATATTTTTTAGTCATGTCTGCTGGTGTAAAAAAATTTAATATATTCAATATTGAGAATACAAGCCTTACTCTCAACTTCCCCATATTAAGGGGGTCACATACTTGCTAACATAAGGAAAATTTATAATATAATTAAAAATACTATTTAGCCATTGATTTATTAGACATTTTTTTCTTGTATTTTTGATTAAATATTCTATCCTATGCTTGTATAAAAAAATTTATACATATCTCTAATACTTGATTTCTTAAAAATTTTCAAAAAAATGCATTAAAAATAGCTTGCACACATGAGTGACATGACATCAATGTAACAATACAATATTAAAATCACGAAAATGATTCATTTCATAAAATGAACAATCGCATTGAGTCATCATTATTTAAAATTTAAATTTTCAAAATAATAATTTTTTTTATAAATTAAATATTCATAAATTGATCTGAAATCTTTTAGTTCATTTTATGAAATGAACTGTTTTATTCTTTTTAATTTCTCAATTTTGTATGGTTAGTCATGTCTGTTGGCGTAAAAAAAATTGATGTCATGTCATTTTATCATGGGCGTCATTTTATCAAACTGTTTTTAATGAATTTTTAAAAAAAAATAAGTATTAGAGAAATGTAAAATTTTATACCAGCATAGGATAGCATATTTAATCAAGAATATTTGAAAAACATTCCAATAAATCAATGGTAAATAATATATAGTATTTTATACAAGTATTTTTAATGACATTGTAACTTTTCTCTATGTTAAAAAGAATGTAACCCCTCAAGGAATCTTTTTTTTTTCATCAGCACATTAATATTGAACGTTCTGGTGATTTATAAGAGGAAGAAGTGGTGTGTGTGTGTGCGTGCGTTTGCTCAATCCAATAAATGCATAAAATATTTTGAAATACTCACCCTAGAACTTGAAGAAGGAGTGAAGTCATCTTCCCTTCTTAATGCTTTTATCCATTTCAGCCGTGATTCTGGATCGTCTGGGAAACTAAAAGTTGAAACCTTATTGTCTTTATCATAATTTCCCCGACAATTAGGGGCTACACAATGATGAGGCATTGCTTTTTTTTACGTGAAATACATTAATATTACTAACGAATAAATTTAAAAAAGAAGGCGAAAGCTCCAGAGCACACACAAAAATGGCGCTTCCAACGGATTTCAAGCTACGAAGAGGGAGACAACGACACGAGAATTCCTGTCCAGCTGTCCACTAGTCGTGACGTCACGAAGCTACTTGACAGCTCTGCAGAGGCCTTGTGCTTTAGAAGGTGTTGGAAGAGCACATCAAAGAACAGAAGAGAAAGGCGTCCGGTGTTCTTCAGAAGATGCGTCTGATGGCCGGACCACAGTAGGGACTGACACGGGCTCTAAGGAGATCACTCTACTTAACTGTGGTTGAGCCTATGATAGCTTATGGAGCTTCAATATGGCATTCTGCCAAGGTTCAGATGTTCAGACATCTCGATTCAATACAAAGACCCTTCCTCCTATATATCTCTGGTGCGTACAGAACTACACCTACGAATGCTCTTCAGGTGATTCTGAGGCTTCCGCCATTATCCCTGAAGATAGAATTCCTGGCAAGAGTCACGCGTCTTCTAAAGATTCACAAGTCATGTTCATTGCTAGAGGGAACATTAGTCCCGTACGCCTTCGAGCAGAAAACTAAAAACTATAGGCTGGACCTCGCATCCTGCAGAATCTCTGCAGGTCAATCAAGTACTTCTAGATTCTTCGGAGGACGATGCACGTGAGGAGAAATCCGTCGTATACTACACTGATGGCTCTAAACTGGAATCAGGTACAGGAGCTGCCTGTATAAAAACCGTGGGAACGGAGATCGTGGGGATAAATGGGCTGCTAAACTAAAATAAAACAATTCAGTATATCAAGCTGAGATGCTCGCTGTATTTATAGCAGCTCTGGATGCAGCTACAAAAAGGGCGCAGACTGTAATAAGATCGGATAGCCGTTCGAGTATCCAGGCCATTCTAAATCCGCTATCTGAAAATGCTATTGCCAGAAGGATCAGGAGTATACTTGTATCTCACCCTTCAATACGCATCTCCTGGGTAAAAGCCCACAACGGCCAATGGGGAAACGAGCTAGCGGATGCGGCGGCCAAAAAAGCGATCAATACCGGAGTCTTTTACGACGAACTCTTATATCCAGCTTCTTACGCCAAGTCTCTCCTCTGGCGGGACATGATAGCAAAGTGGCAACTGGATTGGGATATGCCGGAGGCATCAGGAGTATCAACTCATGAAGTTATAAAGAAAGTAGATACTAGGAGCAGGGGCTGGTCACGCGAGCTCATCTTATTTGTCACCGGTCATGGGCCTTTTCCGGCAACCTTACATCGCTTTAAAGAGATTGCCAGTGACAAATGTTCCTGTCTTCAGCCTGGCACGCCCCTTCACTACACCACATGCTGTCTAGAAACGACGCCCTTTCACTTCCTTTCGCCGGCTGCCCATCCACACAGACCATGGATGCTCGGCATAGTACTTCGAGAGAAATCAAAAGAAAAGATAAGAAAAATGGTGAAATCCCTCGAGGAACATCCTGAGAAGATAAAGAATCCATCTCCTCCAGCTCCTGTAACTCCGGTACCAGCGCCTCCGTTAAGAAGATCGCCGCGTCTTCACCCTGACAGTGCACTGGTGGCACTGTTTGCAGGCGAGGTATGAATCCCAAATCTAATGAAGTCCCGTAGAAATTTTAAAGATCTTCAACAGTGATCAAAAGCGAACTGCCCGAGCGCAATGCGGTGCTCTGCCCTTCTGCCGTACGATCCTCGATCAATCAAATTTCTGATTGCGCCTTTTGCAATATAATTTTATACAACTTTCTATGATTATTTATCTTCAACAGTGATCAAAAGCGAACTGCCCGAGCGCAATGGGGTGCTCTGCCCTTCTGCCGTACAATCCTTGATCAATCAAATTTCTGATTGCGCCTTTTGCAATATAATTTTATACAACTTTCTATGATTATTTATTATCCGTGCCCGTCGCACTTTGACTTTAACTTGATTAATTTGTTTCTTCGATTTACATAATTTTTAATTTCCTTGCACACTATATGTAATCTTTACGTATCAATAAATATTGGTTTTGCGCGGAGATGCCCTGGACCTCCCCACTCCGAGGAAGGGCCGACTAGCTTACGTTGCTTCTTGCGACAAAGCCTGGGTGTCTAGCGGTTTCTCCAGTTGACTGCTCCTGAAACTGAAGCAGTACCAGATGAAGAACAAGGTAAAGAAGTGGAAGACAAGTTCATCATGAGTAACATAGCGGAAGGGCTTCGCAAGTTGAAATCAGCAATAGATTGTTTTCATGGCATAGATTTCTCTATGGTACGCTCTTCACATGTAGAAAAATTGGTAGAGGAAGCCTGGTCAACATACTCCAACATACTTGATGATATACAGAAGAGAAGAAACAGCAAACAGAAATCACAATTTTCTTTCAGAAAACATCGCCAACAATCGCTGCACCCTCTCTTTTACATTCCCTTCTACCCTCTGCGTCACACTCCTCTTCTAATGATGTTCAGTAAACGAGATATACTAAACCTAGATGACGAGATATATAAAAATCCTATGGTTTCGGTTATTCGCGGCCACCTCCAGAACGTAACCCCCGCGAATACGGGGGGGGGGGGGCGACTGTATCTTCGTATCAGCCAGCTGTTAAAAATCTTCGTAACAAGGGTTGTACATTTGGTGAATCTAACGAAAGTTAGAGAGTACCGACACCATTATTATTATACAATCCACTTGGTGTGATCTACTGATGACAGTAGATCACACCGGGAGGTGTGATCACCATCACGCTAGGCTAGAGTGCTTACACTCTAGCCTAGCGTTTCTCAACCTATGGTCCGCGACGATGGTATAGGTGGTTATCAGGCAAACGATAAAATTATTCACCCGTTGTAATTGATATTGGTAATCCCCATATGGACACAAAATTATATCTTCATACTTCGGCTCACCATATATCATCAAAGAGAATGCAGGAAATTGGGATCCTAAATACGGCATATCACTAAACTTTGCTAAAAATTACAATTTGCTAATTACTGCTAAATTGCTGAAGGGTGTGGAAATAAAGGGCTGCAAAAAATCACAGTAAACAAACATGCATTTCACAAAATAAATATTCAAATGATGTGATGACCATATTTCATTAAGAAAAATACAGTAAACTTGGATCTTAAATATATTATATAAATACAAATACAAATACAACGCCACAACAGGCAAATTGCCCAACGAGGTGGCTGACTTAAGAACATCATGGATCCCCGAGCCCCTACCTACTACTGCTACACCACACATGCACCCCCCCCCCCCGCGGAACCCCCCAACGAATAGGTACATGCGGGAATGTGCGTGTACGTGTAGTGCAACCTGACGTAAAGTTTGTTTCTGTGTAATGCTTGTTATGTGTAGTGCTGTCATCTGCCCCCAGTTTTACTAACTATGAGTGAAGTGTTATGGTTGAATGATTTACCGTTGTAGGACTGTTGCTTTCTGTGGCGAGACTTTTTAACGGGGAGATCGGCTCGCATTTGCGCCTTGAAGTTGGGAACCACAGAAAACCAACTTCAGCCGACCACCACTGTGGGATTCGAACCCGGATCCTCGCATCACGAGTCCGGCACTATAACCACTCAATTAATCTGTAAAATACATCGCCAATTGTCATCAAAACATTGTCAGAAAAAAAAAAAAAAAAAAAAAAGTAGGCACAATCACCAATGACAATTAAAATTCCAAAAAAAAGACAACGTTAAACCTGAAAAATATGAGATGAATGTTTACAATTTTTTCCACAATTATCATAATATAATTTATATTATGAAAACACTGTGTATTCACGATATTAGTAAATATTACAAATTCAAATTAAATTTATTTAATTCATTTAATATTTCATCATGTATATATATTGTTTGTAATTGCCTTTTTAATTGGGTTGCTGTATTTTTGAAATATATGACATCCATATTTATTATGGGCATCTTTTTCTCAGCCACCTCGTGGGGCATTTTGCCTGTTGTGGCGTTGTTTAAATAAAAGTATCGTTGAAAAAACGGGAAAAATGTGTAAAAAATCTGAACAACGAAAATTACAGGAATGCCCCGTAATACGGGACACAAGTGGTCCGTCAAATTGTTTCAGACATTTTACTGATCGTTGTAATCAGAAAGGTTGAAAAACACTACTCTAGTCGATTCTTCACCGTTGTATACTGAAGTGACGTGAGCCACTTTTATGTGTGCATTCTAGAGAGATGCGTATTTGATATTTCCACTTACACTTACTTGAAGTATATGAAGTATATATACAGGGTGGGCAAAAAGTCCGTAGAAACTTAAAAAATGAATAAAAACCGGAATAAAACCGAAATAAAAAACGGTTTGCAGGGTTAGCAGCGCAAAGTCACGGGATTTTTTTAAAGACAGGAAAAAAAAACCTAAAAAAACAGCCGATAGGTGGCGCTGGTACGAGCGACTTCGGTGTAAATATGCAAATGAGACGGTTATAAGAACTTGCGCCCCTAATTCACAACCAGTTCACCGTTCTAAACCATGTATGTGGACCTGCTGAACTCTGCCGTTGTTGGATTTGTGACTCGCCTGCAATGTGTTATCCCCTGTGGTGGTGCGTACATACTACTATAATAAACGATTTGGAGGCATTCTGTTCCTTATTTGCGTATCTTTTCTTTGACTTGTGCAGGTCAGCGCCACATCGACTGTTTTTGAGGTGTTTTTCCTGCTTTAAAAAAATTCCCGTGACCTAGCGATGCCTGCAAATTGTTTTTTATTTCGGTTATTTTTCCGGTTTTTATGAATTTTTAAAGTTTCTACGGACTTTTTGCCCATCCTGTAGTAGGGCTGGTCCGATTAATCGATTAATCGGGACGGTTAATCAATCAATTGTTAGTCGCAGTTAAAAATTTTAGTTGAGTTAATCGACTCCATCGATTCGATTAAAATTTTTAATGAAAGTTTATGAATCTCGGCCACTCGTTGGGGCCGCTGGGGTGGTCGAGTGGTCATAGTGACGTCCCGGGTTCGAACCCCACCGTCGCCGCAGTGGTGTTCGACTGAAGTTGGTTTTCTGTGGTTCCTAACTACGAGGTGCGAATGCAAGCCGATCTCCCCATTAAGAAGTCTCGCCGCAGAGAGCAACAGGCCTACATCGGTAAAACCATCAAACATTATACTTCACTCATAGTTCGAAAAATATGTGGTCGATGGCGGCACTATAACACGCATTACAAAGAAACAAGCTTCACGTTAGGTTCACAACACGGACACGCACATTCGAACATGTACCAATTCGTTAGAAGTTCCGCAGAGGAATATGGACGAAGTACATGCGTGTTTTAGTGGTAGTAGCCGCTAGTTGGGCATTTTGCCTGTTGTGGCGTTGTTTTTGTATTTGAATTAACTCGATTTGTTTTGAAAAAACCGATTGATTCAACGTTATAAAAATCATGTTCTATACAGAACATTTTGGATAAGTGACCATATTTAAAAATATTTGTATCAATATTTTGATCAATTTAGATTAAACAAAAACTGATGATTTCAGTTTCATATTGAGTTTGATGGGAGTATAGGTACCTCTGTGAAAGTTCTATATCAAAGGAGTTTTAAAAGAGGACCAAAATGTATTGTCTATGGACAGTAGTTTTTCGTATTCGTGGAAGCATCAGCTCATCTCCTCACAAGTACCATTCGAAAGGGGTTTCTAGGATAACAAGCAACAGTATAATCGAAACTAGTTTCAAAATCAGTGAATAATAACCAAAAATAACCGATTTTTTTTCAAAAAACGAAGAAAAAAGACAAGATTCAAGTGAAGATAGTACAGGTTTACGCAATTATGTTCAGCATATAAAATTGTTTGAAGGGGGAAGCCTTAATTTTTTAACCTATTCCTGTGTATTTGTTTACATCTACCGAATAGGTGAGTTTTAAATGAATAAAATATATTTTTAAGCATATATTAATATTAGTTGGTCTCAAAAATATTCGATTAAAATTCGATTAATCGATTAAAAATTTTTGATTAACCATTTAAAAATTTTAATCGATTCCCTACCCTTATATGCAGGGTGATTCAGAAAAGATGGGAAAAACTTTAAGAGGTGATAGTTCACACCAATACAAACAATTATCATCAAAGAATGCATGGTCTAACATGAAACGCAAACACGCTAGCGTGTTTCGAAACGGCCGCTCTGCAAACGTTAAAACGGCATTCCTGTTGGAATTTATCGGGAGAGAAAGAACGCATGCATGCAAAACCTTGGGGTAGAAGAAGAAACCGTATGCAAATCTGCATCATAGTCAATAAAAGGCGCGGACGTCATCCCGTACGTTAAAACTATTAGAACGCGCGCGCGCGGTTGCACGCTGGAATAACTTCACAGGGCTGACGTCAGCGCCTTTTATTCACTGTGATGCAGATTTGCATACGGTTTCTTCTTCTACCCCAGGTTTTGCATGCACGGTGTTCTTTTTCTCCGATAAATTTCAACAGGAATGCCGTTTTAACGTTTGCGGAGCGGCCGTTTCGAAACGCACTGGCGCGTTTGCGTTTCATGTTAGACCATGCATTCTTTGATGAAAATTTTTTGTATTGGTGTGTCTATCACCTCTTAAAGTTTTTCCCATTTTTTTCTGAATCACACTATGTATATATACACACACAGGGTGGTAACTATCTATCGTCCAATAATTACACACGTGATTGCTTGTGAAAAACTAATATAGAAAAATGTTTTCCGTTTTTGGATCGGACGAATATTAAGTATTATAAGGTTTTGAAATGCCACCTGTTCTAACGGTCAATGTACCGAACTCCGAATGAAAGTACATTTTTCCGCCAGCAGCGGGTTGTCACTTCTTGATAATTAACTGAAATGTTCAATCCCATTAGAAGCCAAGTTCGGCCTTCTTTCATGATTGGCTCTTTTTCTCTCCATGTAGTGTGATAATATAACCTTTTATTGCGTATAGGCTCAATTACATTGGGCGAGTTTACTAGCTATTTTCCGGCGAGTAAAGTAGCTGGCGAGCGAACTGGTTTCAACTAGCGCAGCGAATTTCAATTACACAAGACTAGTAAAATCGCTCACTAGATGAGCGAGCAATTCTTTTTGTTTGCCTTCCTTTTTGCGTATTATGGTCTTCCTCTTTTGTTGCGAGCCAAAGCGAGAGGGAAAAAAAGTAGCCATGCCCATATTGCACCCGAGAGATAACAAAAACGCCGGCGAGTAGCGAGAAAAGTAGCCTACCCTTCAACTTTTCTCACACTAGCAGAGCGAGCGGCAATTTTACTTGCTAACGTTATTACACAGAGCGAGTTTAGTAGCAGCGAGTAGCTAGTAAAGTCGCCTAATGTAATTGAACCTTATAGCTTACGTGTTAGCTTCGTCCACTATGTAGGCAAATTTATCACCAGATTTGTAAAGTGTTAGCCAAATGAGATCTGTGAAATTTCTTTTAGCCAAATCAATATATACTTTTATACGAAAATGTGGCAATTTGTTTACACTATCAAGTCAAATTTTTTGAGGGAAGGTGCATACAGTGCGTACGTGTTTACTGCGCGATCGTTTATTTGCGTTGTCATTTTAATCGGATTACATGTTGATCAATAAAATGGTAATATTTTTTGGGGTTTTTGAACTTTCATCGAAACTGTTACGCATAAAAAGCTTCAATGAAGGATGTAAAAATGATAGCTTGACGAAGGTTTGACTGAGGGAAACAGTAAAATAATTACAATGATTTACTCAGAAACTTTTAATCAAACTTACTATGTTATGAATTGACATATTCAAAATAATTTTTGGCTTCGGTTGAAGGATGTATGATCACCCTATTCGCAGTTTATAACTCATTTTATTTATTTATTATTATTATTATTTTGTAAATCACCCCTTCCAACAACGAGCTCTGGATCCCTCATGCCACAAGCAGCATACAAATCACATCGAAACTGTGCGAAATGTAGAAGTGTAAATCATTAATAAATTTAATATCAATACATAAAGATCACTGATGTCTGGTAATGAGGTGTTGAATAAAATAAGAAAGTAAATAAAAAGTTGAAAGAAAAATTTCCACGCAAAAATTAGTGGCTGCACACTATATTGAAATATTGAAATTATACATTATCTCAAGAACTAGAGCCAATTCGGCAAAACCAACACTAGTTTTGAAATCTGCAGCCTCAGTATAACCTAAAACCTTTAAAATTTCCTTTGGGAACATGAAAATGTTTCTTTTTTCTGGCCTAAAATTTGGCTATTTTAACCTACTCACAAACGTTTAGTTTTATGGTACTTATTAGAGCCAGTGAAAATATTAGATTCGGAAAAATAATTTTGAATGCTGATGCCATCAAATTAGAAATTATAACCAAAATAAATAAATGAAATGATATAGACTCAGAGCACTTTCTGGAGCACAAAACAAAATGACCAACGCTTATCTATAACCTCTGTACAGCTGGTGTTGTGAGATGCAAAGAACATATTCTTATTGTATATAAAAAAAGTTTTTTCCTCTTTCCTGAAAAGTGTGAGGGAAAAAAAACTTGTTTTTATATCTCTTTTTCGTTTTCTCGATTTTCTGTGTGAAGGTTAATATATTTTTAGCATTAACAAAAACCACCGTTTTGTGTCCACCAATATGTGTATTTCCACCACCGTTTGGTGTACGATTGGTGAATTTGGCAGGATTTTCAAGTGACGTCATCAAAATTTAAAGCGCTATAACACATTAATTATGGGTCAGATCAAACACTGAACACCTTTTCCATATTAGTTTTTCACAACTAATCACGTGTGTAATTATTGGGCGGTCGACAGTTACCACCCTGTATATACAGGGTGTTCTGTAAATGGACCGACCAACTCAAACAGTTGTTAGTAGGCATCAAGAGGAGCAAAAATTGCAAAGGAACATGATGTCGCAAACCACGTTGAAAGGATGAAAATCGCGAAAAACATATGCAGGCTCTGAGTCCAAATGTAAGCAACGTCGCGAAACGCACACGCTAGGGTAGAATCACGCGTTGCGGACGACGTAAATTAGAGCTATTGCGGTAGTAAGCACGTGTAGAAGTTAGTTGTCTTGTTTCAATGAGTATCGTGATGGCTGACTACACGAACGAGGAATACGCTGATGTTCAGTACACGGCGGTCTGGAATGTTCCCATAGTGAAAAATATGTACCCCTTCCACATCCAGAAGGTTCAACTCCTAACCGAAGACGCCTATCCCCGTCGTGAACAGTTCGTGCGCTGGATGTTTGACGCATAGACTTAAGATATAAATTACTCGTACTTATAGTATTATTACTCTGTGGTTTGACGTCACCACACATTCTGATCCTCAATTTCCTGTCACTGTTTTATTTGATGATGAGGCCAGCTTTACGCGAGAAAGCATTGTCAACACACATAATACACACATGTGGGCGATGGATAATCCCCACGCCAGTTTACCGTGGAAATTTCAACACCAACACTAAACATGGCCCCCACTCTGTCCCTTGCGGGATGTAAGCAGTTCACCTTGCGGCTGGGCCATGCTGGAAAAACTGTTCGAGTATCCGGGCTCAGCGGGTATCCCCGACTCAAGCCGCAGGATTCACCACCACTGAGGCCCCACACCCCTCCACTGCTGTCTCTTCTGGCTGGAAGTCCGATAGCTGAAACGAGAGCACAAAAAGCATGCATACATACAGAAATCTGCGATAGTACAAACAGACTTAGTGAAGGATAAGATAAGGCGAATATTGATACATATATATAAATATATGACTCCACAGAACAGTATGACAGTTTCATAGTTCCAAGGAACGGAAGGGACCGAGTGTAATCACAGTCGTCCATCAGTTTTCAATGTCGATAAATTGGAATAATACAAAACATCTAAGTCTCTGTCAGTTTTTCCCGACGACTCAGGCAGTGGAAATTCGCATGCACAAAAGCAATGTCCATGCAAAACATCAATGTCCTAATCAATCAGAAATTTTTAAGACAAAGCTATGGGAATTTATACAAGTCCAATGAAACCGACAAATGCAGGATTTATACAACAACTTTCAATTAGCATAATGAATAAGACACAGCTATATATGGCAAAAACAATATGAAACAATACACAAAAGATAGAAAATTATACAGACATTTCAGTGGAAATTCTTACGAAACATCATTATTCAAATGTTATTGTGAAAATGATGACAATGGGAACACAACGGACTTCATTGTTCATGTTTATGACGCTTTTTTTAGGGTTCATAGTCCGAGTCAGAGCAGGAGTCTTGTATCTCATTTCGGTTTTGTGCACCATTCGGTCTAGGAATGATGATATGGTCTTCATTGTTTTCTATGTAGTTAATTAATTTATTGATCTTTCGATGGAATTCTTGGTTCCCAAGAAGCAATTTCCACTGATGTACATTGATAGGTGGAGAAGAGACGTGATAGGTTTTTGTAAGAGGACATGACGTGGCGTAGTGTAATACTGTGCCTTCCTCACCACACCTACATTTGTCCGTTCTTCGATGGAATCTAGCCAAATAAGAAGGAAATGGACCGTGTTCTGAGAAGAAGATAAACATTTCTCTGGTCCATCTCTTTAATTTGGCCTTGACTGTAGGAATGAGAGCGAAGCTTTTACGTCCTGTTTTTCTCTCATTAGACTACCTGTATTGCCATTTGTCTATCATTTCGTTCTTCAAGATTCCCGTAGCTCAAGTTTTGGGAAGAAATAATGAAAAGTCTGAAGATTCTCTTTCTGTTGCAGATTTTGCCATGATGCCAGCCTCCTCATTTCCCCGTGTACCAGTGTGCGCCTTTATCCATGCCAGACTAATATATTATTATTCGGGTTGGCACACAGGGAGGATCTGACCTGGCTTGCGACCAGATGTCTTGAGAGGAGATCCTTGACTGCGTGTAGGGATGAGAGAGAGTCTGAAAATATAGTAGTTTTTCCGCCGAGCTCCATTGCTTTCCTGCATGCCATGTAAATGGCAAAAAGTTCCGATTGGAAAACTGTATTGTTATCATGAAGTTTACACGACCATCGGAACAAAATGTTATTTGCCTTGTAGATTACAAATGCAGCGGCCACACCCGTCTTGGAGCCGTCAGTGTAGATTGAAATTTCATCATCAATTGAGGCTATTCTGTCTTCTGATGAAATTGTGGAAATCTCAACAGAGGTTTAGTGTCAACGTGTGGGCAGGAATCCTCAGTGATTGTCTCTTGGGACCGTACTTGCTGCCCGAACGCTTGGATGGAGCAACGTACCTTGTTTTTCTGCAGCACGTCCTCCCGGAATTGCTGCAAAGTGTGCCGGCCGCAGTGCAGCGAGGCATGTAGTTCATGCATGATGGTGCCCCTACAAATTTTTCCCGCGAGGTGTATAATCACCTCGATGTTACATACCCAAGGAGGTGGATTGGAAGCGCGGGACACGTTGCTTGGCCTCCACGTTCGCCGGATCTCAATCCGTGTGACTTTTTCCTATGGGGTCACTTAAAATCACTCGTTTATGTGACGCCTGCGGATACACCGGAGGATCTCATAGCGCGGATTGTCGTCGCTGCGGCAGACATCAAAAGCATACCTGGTATCTTCAAGCGCATCCGGGAATCGTTTTTACATCGTTGTAGACTGTGCAATGACGTCAGTGGTCGCCACCTCCAACAGCTCTTCTAATAATCTTGTAATAAATCTTTTTATAGTTATTATTATACTTTTTGTCGTTCCAGCGTGACGTCGAAACTTGCATGCGTTTTTCACGATTTTCACCGTGGTTTGCGACACCATGTTCCATTGCAATTTTTGTTCCTCTTTCTGTCTACTTTCTAACAACCATATATATATATAGTAGGAACTAAATGAAGAGATATGAAGATATAGAATGAAGAAATAACAAAAAAAAAAAAATATATATATATATATATATATATATATATATATATATATAGCTTTTCGAATGCCAAAAGCGCTAGTGCTGCTTACTTGTTCATTTAAAAAAATATACCTTAAAGGAAATTATTTGAAGGAAAATGAATATAAGATGATGGAATTTTTTATGAGAGTTGAAATAGAACCTATGCAGTGGGTCGTCATCGGGGGGAAACCCTATGCATGGTTCGAAAAGAGTAGGCGTTTCTGAAGGGTGGATATGCCTGATTGTATATATATTGTATATTGCCCATATATATATTTTTTTTCGAATTCTTTTGATTTTTTCAGGAAGGTAAAGTTCATTTTTTGGACCTGGTAAATTTGATGTATGATATGACCAGCCGAACCAGATATTTCGAAGAACTTCCTGATTTCTTACAGAATCTATCGATTGAAGTCTTTCATATGGTGGATAGAAAATGTGAGACGTTATTATATATTTTTTATTTATTTATTCATATACAATCCTATAGTCCGTTCATGATTATGTAATTTTGCAGTGAAGGGAAAGCTACGAGAGAGCCGCATCACTCGTTTCTATGATAACGGATGAATTTTAACCAATGTACCAATGATTGGCTTCAGTCAACACCGTCTATAGCAGAAAGCCTCCACGCGAAGCTCGTGACGTCACTGAAGTCATCCATTTCACCTATAGCCATTTTAAATAGAGGCCGACGCATCCGCCATTTTGTACCTTTTTATAGCGATGCTCACTGTTATCCTATCGTAGGCTCTCTCCAAATTCTTCCTCTTTTATTATTATTAGAGCGTTTGAGTCATTTTTTTGTCTTTTTTTGGAAATAACTGCGAAAATGCCTTGTTGTTCGGCTCCGGAAAGTTTAAATTCGGATAAAAAGATTTCCAACATGATAAACATCGAAACAGAAATGGATCGTGAGCTGCACTAGCGCCAAGTTCTCACCGAGAAATGGAGCTTGCCCGTGAGAAGTGAGTGAAATTTAATTATTTTGTGAATTAAATTTTGTCAAAATCGTATTTGTGATAATTTTTTTAAATAAGAACTAAATGAGAAAAAATGAAAATAGAAAAAATCGGTGGGAAATAGAAGACGACATTTGGCGCCATAATTTTGTATTGTGTTTAGGCATAAGAGTTACATGATTTCAAAATATGAAATCATTTTCCTTTTATATTCCGTTTGATTTAAGACAAATGATGCATAACTAGAGGATTTCTGACGAACATAGCTAGTTGAATCTCGAATTAATTATGAATTAATCTTGAAGCATTTCTAAAGCTCACGTTTTCTGTTTAAAGTTTGGCGAGTTATTGCTATATGGTAGCGACTTATCGCTGTTTTATTGGAAGAATCATAACTTATTTTATGTATTGTGGGAAAATAACATGTTTAAATTGCAAAAAATATGTTTATTTTATTATTTTTAAGTAACACAAGGTGAGTTCAAATTAATTTAAAATCAGCTCTTCAATCGTGCTTGATTTATTTTCTGAGTTTTGCCGATTTGGCGACTTATTGCTTGTAGATTTGGAGTAATTGGGTCAAATTGCATCCTCATTGAAAATAAAATTTAGTGGAATTAAAAATCAATATAACAGACGTAGAATTCATTTTTTTTTATTTCTGTCCCTTAATTTTTTTTTACAATAGGCAACAAAATTGTGTTTGTTAGTGATCATTAATTTGTGTAGTTTGCTTTATTGCTCATGGGCTGCCATAGCGGCACAACTTAAAAATTGCTAGTACACACATTTTAACATTTCAAAATAATCTTCATCCCAGCAGCAACAGTGGCACATCGAATAGTTCAATATTTTACCGTCGTTTTCATACTGTCAATGGCTTGTCATTTCACCAAAGAAAAAACTTAAAATCATTTATCTCAAAACTTGTTTTTTAATTGTCATTATTGCTGCCTATGAGGAATATGTACACTGAAACCTCGAAATAAGGATGCTCTGTGGACCAAGGAATAAAAGCGTTGTAGAAGGGTCATTGTTATATTTAGAGGCAGCAGTTTAAGATTAGACTTTTTTTTAATTTCAAAGCAATTTTATTTATGTAAAAAAAAGATTAGTAAAATGATACTACAAGGAGACACCAAGATCCCATACTGGTTATTACAATGAATAAACTCAATAATATAATTTGTTATGAAATGCCAAATAGAAGTATTTTTGTGAACAAGACATTTCCAAAAACAAGACTTGAAAAAATATTGCTATAGAAGGACTTGTTGCTATATTGAGTACCGTTGTAATGAGGTTTCACTGTATATACACACATACTGAATGAATTAACATGCAGTATCATGGAAAATATAAATTGTACTATTAATGGAAATGCTATATATACAAATATGTTTATTTCTTAAAAAGAATTAATGTGTATTTGTACTCAGGAATATTTATCGTAATATGGTGATGCTTTTATACATCACTATATGGGTATAAAAGTGTGGTGGTAATAAAATCACCACCACAAACAGGGGTGGCCAACCTTTTTCCAAGCCATGCCATAATCAAGACTATTTTCGATGCAAGTGCCACTCTATGAATTTTAAAACGCAGACTATACACATCCCATTTTTACAAGACACTAGCAATAAAAATCTTTCAATTACCAGTTTTTTTTAATATTTATTTAAGTAATAAATTGCATAATTATATTCAATATCAATCATTTGAAATTAACAATAATTTTATTTTCAATTAAAAACATCAATATTATTTGTAATTATGATGAATTTTAAGAAAATTTATATTCGCCCAAAACATTAGGTGAATATTTAGTATTCGGTCAAATTACTTTCGTCCCATTCCTATTTCAGCCATAGGCGTAAACTTGTATCCGGCCCATGGGCCCGAGCCCCCCCCCCCCCCACCCCCAACATTTTTGAAGTGGATATGTTTCGCACACTTGGCTCAGAAAAAACTTTGACAAAAAATTTCTCTAAATAGTAGAAATCATCTGCTCGAAATTTTATTTTATTTTTCTTTAGAATCTCAATGCACTTGTTCTGTGACAATAGTAGTCTTAATCTCGCAATCACCCCGACAGACCAGACACGACCCAGGCTCTGTCCCTCCCGGGATATAAGCCTTTTACCCTTGCGGGTTGGGTCAACGCCATCTATAGCTAGAAGAAGCTGTGCTTTAGAAGGTGTTGGTTGGGTCGTGCTGGGGAGATCAATCACCCCAGCATCGATCCATCCTAAATTGCATCCTCCCAGAGTGCTGCCTGAAGGCACCTCTGGAGATAACTTGGGGGGAAATCCTTTCACTTGCTTGTACTGTCGGTAACAGAATCTCTTCTTCTTTTGTTGAGTGCTGCGACCTTGGAAAGGAGATGGGGACATGAGACAACAGAAAAAAAGAAAAAAGTGGGAGGAGGTAAAGTGAACAACGATTTAAGCTTATTAACAAGATTGAAGGCTGTAACATTTTTTGAGCCTTCACAACAGAGGCGCCGACATGGAGAAATTAACATTGGGTGGGAAGAGAGCACTGAAAGTTGCTGGCCGTCCCGTATATTCTTCCCCCCACGACAAAAATGATCCTGTCTCCGTTGAACCGGGCTTTTGGACTGAGATCTGTCGCGAGGATCCCGATTTTTCACAGGGAAGTGCTTGGAACCTGTCATAGGCGTAAACTTGTATTAGGCCAACGGGATCGAGGACCCGCCCTCCCTATTAATTTTGGAGGGCTGGCTCAACCCCCCCCCCCCAAAAAAAAAGTCGCATGGATACGTTTTCCACAACTAGACTCGGAATAATCACGTCACGTCAGTACAGTGTGTTTCGACCTTTATACGAAGCTGTGACATGTAAAAAAAGTGGCGATTTTTTCACAAAAACTTTTTTTCCCGGCCATTTTTCAGGATGCGACTTATTTATCGGAAATTATTGTAATTTTTTCTATGTTCCAATGTAAATTAAATTTTGGAATTTCTAAAAAGTATGTAGTATTTCTTACTTATGTTATTCAAAATTGTTGAATTATTCTCAAGGTTTTAATAGGGTTCCTCCTTTCACTGTCACTTCTTTTTTACGGACGAATTTCTTTTTGTCCCGCCGATGACCGCTAAGAGAGGGGGGGGGGGTTACATACCCTTTTTCCGTTCGCAGCCCTCTTAGAAATTTTAAATATCTTGCGGGATCTCAGTCTCGATCTCGAGGAGTGATTTTGATGCTTTCCTCCCCCCCCCCCGACAATAAAATGATCTTCACTCCTAGTTACAGCCCGTCCGTGGCATCTAGTGGCGTGGTTACCGGAGGGGGGAAGGGCACTCAGCGGGCTATAAGCAGGGCCATGGACTCCCACATACTGGGGAAGGGATTCTAGCCTGGGATCTTTGGCGGGCCCCTGAAGCCAAACTTTTCACAGGTAATGTATAAATAGCATGAAAAACTAAAAATGATGGTAATTGTCTTAGGCTATAACTAGGCTGCGGCAATCAGAATAATGCTCCAGGAACCTGAGCCAAATGGGTGGCCCCAACAAAAAAAAATTACACTTATTTTGCCCATTTCTTAAAATCTTTGACAGTTTCTTATTCTGCAAAATGAGAAGAGAAGGGGGGGGGACGAACCCCCTTCTTTTTTGAGTACAACCCTTTCAAGGGTGCCCCCCATGAAAAACTCTGCACCGGGGCCCCGAGAAGGCTCGCTATGGCCCCAGGGCCTAAATTTTTGGGAGAAAGAAGACGGGAAGAGAAAAGAAAAAAAAATCAGTTTCCGAAATTCTTCCAAACATTTGAAAATGTTTTTATTCCATGTATTTGAGGGGTTTTTTCATGATTTGTGTTCTTCTCCGACAATACTGCTCATCTTTTCTTCACGCTCGACAAGTTTTATGAATAGCGTGCGCGGTCTATTATATCTTTAGTCTATGCTTTTTTTCATGATTTAAGGGGCCTTCAACCGCACCTTCTGCAGCTGACAAAGAACATTTCAATAGGGTTCAGTTTCGGCTGCTTCAATGCAGGTTTTCTGAATACAAGCACCATTTCCTAATTAGAAGGACAGGGAGTGTATAGCCATATATTCTAGAAACCTTGGTGTATAGTGTGTCGCCTACGTGGGGGAATATGTCACCTGGAGGCATCCGTCCATATGGGGACTCCGAAAATGAAAACTACATTCTTTTTGACGCCGCCGGCACCGGTCAGGGCTTTGGTAAACGCTTTTTTTCTTCTCTTCTGTTTCTTTATTTGCGCTTAATGGATGGCCATCAGTGAATTAGGGATGCCGACAGAAGCAGTTCCATAGATGATCCTAATTGGAATATAAAGAAATTACTGTGGTAAAAAAAATCGGCTATAGACGGGGTTTGTGGTTCTGCAGAATAAGAATAGCTTTGTTTGGAGCCACTAGAAGTAAACACCTTGTTTTTCCCTGAAGAAACCCCACAAATGTTGAGATAGGCAGTTCCACAGTATTTTATGGTTTGTGTGGACTACATTCAGTTGTGCATGTACAGTATAACCTTCTGTTAGTAGAACATGTATTACAAGAAAAAACGGAAAAGTTCCTCGTGATTCCGCGCAGTTTCCTGACAGAAAAAGTAAGCAATATTAAATATAGTTACACCTTTTGGATAAATTCATGCATTTTAAGCATTTTCTTCAATGATAATTTATTCAGAATCTTCAAAAACAATCTAGATACAGTAGTTTACAGCCCGGTCATACGTATAATTAATAAAGCGTAGTAAAAGAATTTTGTTTTCTGTTAGACATATCAATAAATTAATAAAACTTATATTTAAAATTTATTTAAGAAAAATTTAAAATTCATTTGGCTTGCGTACTTAGAAAAGTGACAATATTTAAATCGAGTTTTTATTAAGAAATTTATGCAACTAAACCTGATATATGACTCAATATATGAGAGTAAAATAAATCTTAAATAAGTGAAATGTAATTTCATTTTGAGGGAAATATATACGCTGTATCATAAAATATAAATAAATACAGGGCTTGACAAATCAGAAAAAAATTTAAGCGCCAGCCAAATTCCGTAGGAGCAAAGCATGGTTTTTTATGAGAAAAGTGTGTTAAATAATCTTTTTTCGACATTTCTGGGAATCGATGACCCCTTCCCAGGGCCGCAACTAGGTACTTTGTTACCTGGGGCTAGCCGGAATTTTGGCTCCCCTTAGTAGAAGAAACAGTTAAAAAGTGAATTCTCTCTTGATTCTCATTCTGGTCCAGCGTCTCGAACACCAGACCCGCCTGCTCTCTCTAGTTGCGGCTCTGCTCCTTTCCATATCGAAAGACAGTTAATTATGGAATCAGAAAATTTTGAGCCATCCCTAGATTCTGATTTAGCAATCACATATACAAAATTTTAGGCGTCAATACAGATTTTCCAGTCGCCATGGTGACCTGGCGCATGGGATTTGTCCAACCCTGGAATAAATAAAGATGTATATACTGTATATATTTTTTGGATTTACTCTTGCATTCTTTGTATATACTTGTTTTCGTAACCCCGCCCAGGGATTTCGGGATTCATGAGATCTGGGGGGGGGGGGGACCCAGGGGATCCTGGATTCGTTACAACGAACTTTTATTGTATTATGAGCAATATTAATTTGAATTAATCTTCTTCCTAAAAATAATCTTCCTTCGGAAATGAATAAATCTTCTTCCTTCTAATTAATCTTCCGCACAACTTGAAAATATATTCTGAAAATTCTTCAATTAAATACATTTACACACACATTAATGCTAAAAAGAGGTTAAAATATGCAAGGGCGTACCAGAAATTTCGTTCGGGGGGGGGGGGAGATCAAAGTGATAGAACAATAGATTTGGCCATCTTTTTCCCTTTCTTCGGTCATTTTCTCAGATTTGGGGGGGGGGGCAGACCCCGCAAGTCCCCCCCCCCGCTACACCCTTAAAAATATGTAAATGCTAAAAAAGCACTGTTCTCGACAAATTTATAAATATAGTGCAAAAGAAATCAAAAATAAAAAGGTCAATTTCCCGTCTCCCACTGGGTGACCTTTCATTAAATCAAGTTGCATAATAACCAAGAATGGCCACTAAAGCAGTGTTTTCCAAAGTGTGAAATATCGCCCCCTGGGGGAAGGGGGGCGATGAGAGTCCTGAGGGTCGGTAGAAACTGTGGGTTTAGTATAGGATCCTATGGGTGGGGCTTGAGTTGGGAGAGATGAAAAAGAAATTTTTTTTAAAAGAAGGGCTATGGAACAAAAAGTTTGGGAAACTTTTCACTGAAGCAGCGGTTCTCAACCGGTGCTCCGTGTGCACTTCCCGGGGGCTCCGCCGCCACTCGAAGAAAATAAAATAAATCAGTAAATTTGATAAATGAATAAAAGAGGAGCCTACGGGGCTCCGCCATAGAAATTTTACGCCAAATAGAGGCGACCATTGATGCATATTTGTGTTTGAGTACAGGTGATCATTTGTGGAGATTTTACTGCATTTAGGAAAATATAATGGAACCCTTCCTATACGCCTCCCTATTACGTTTCTGACCTTACTCATTTGCACGACGTTTGGCTTCAGTTGCTATACATTCTTATACATTATCCCTGTATACAGGGCCTAATTTCTGCATGGGCAAATGAAGCCTTCATAACTTTGAGCCCCCGAAATTCAAACAACATACATTCACTGACTAATTAACATCTTTGACTCTTGCCGCAAGATCCTTCTTATTCCTGCTTTACCCAGGGCCTTGCCTGTATACACTTCAATTAATCAACGTTTTCACTTCGATTCGAACTCACAAGTCTTTGGAAAAAACCATTTTTTATCAATCGAATATCAAATAATTTTTCAATTGGTAAAACCGTGTCATTGAAATACAGTGTTTCCCGGTTTTCAAAAACACATCGTGAAGAAACGTTATAAGCGGAAAAACTAAACGGGATCGACTGTAGTTTCTCGTGCATATTTTTTATTGAAAAAGCCATAAAATTTAAGATGATTGACTGGTTCAATGGCTTTTGACAGGTATTGAAATAATTATTGAACTGGCTATGGTATGCTGATAGCCAGGGCCGTAACTATAGGATCTTTGCCGACCGGGGCAAATATGATTTTGCCGCCCCTACATTCGATAATTTTGTAACGGTGTTCTCTGTTCCCACCTAAAACTGCCGCCCCCTAAATTTTGCTACCCGGGGCAGTTGCCTCCTCTCCATCTCCGGCCCTGCTGATAGCAAACATGTACACTATTAGGTCTTTCTTTAAGAGAAAAATCTTTCAACAACGGAACTCAATGCATCATTTACTTTTTGCTTAGATATAAAAGCAAAGCAAACAAGTATAGGACGTTTCACATAAGGTTTAAATAACATTTTTTTTGAATCAAAACGACAGATTTTTTACTTTTTTTTTTTTTGGGAAACGTCTGTAAAAAAAAGGGAGGGGAAGGTAATTTTCGAAAAAAAGTTCCAGTTATACGGTTTTCGCATATGTACGACGCGTCGTACAAACGAGGTTGTAATATTTGACTCTGAGCCCCCCCAACATTTTTAATAAGTTTACGCCTATGATTTCAGCTGCTGTTGCTTTGCATATTATCCAAACACCCATGAACACTGTGGATTCCCATGCAGTTTTTTCTTCCAAGTTGTAATTCTTTAAACTCGTACCTCTTCACTCCACAATGAACTCACCCTTAGTCAGTGGTGTATTTACAGTGAATGGCCGAAAGAGTGACCTAGAGCATGAGCGAGCATGCAATTGATCAAAAGAGTGACCTAGAGAGAAAAGAACCAAGTAAATAAGCGGCCAAAAGAATGAACCAGAGCGTGTGCACTCATGCGATTGACCAAGAGGGTACGCAAGCATGTGAATGACCAAAAGAGTATGCAAGCATGTAAGTGGCTAAAGAGACACGAACATATTTAAAAAGGTGGGGGGACCAAGGGGGCTCAAATTCGAGGAATGGATGGTCAAAAAATGGACAAAATTCGTGCAGCCCATACGTAGCCAAACCATAAATACGTCTCTGCTCTTAGGGCAGTCTCTGAAAAAAGGGTTTGTCTAATCAAACATACATAAACGTTTAATTATTAGATCTATATTGAACTATTTTAAGAAATGCGGATAGCTCTGGAATACTCTCGTGTCTGGTACTTGAAAAACAAAAAAAAACATTAATATGCTGGAACTGCCAGTCTTCGTATGCTTAAGAAAAGCTTGTGCTTGTTCTTTTGCTCATCATTTTTTATTTGTCCAGTTTGGGGATGGAGAAAACCTGGTTGCCTGGCCATTGGCTACATACATATAATGTATATACCTATATGATAAGGAATCTTAGTGTATTGATGAATATTTGTTCAAATGTAGGTTATACTTCTTTTATTTTTTTAGAACTTTCAAAGTTTAGTTTTAGCTTATTAGTATGCTATTATACAAGGGTCCCGGATGGATAATTATGGATATTTAATATTCATGCATGCACCATATTTTTGCCATAATTGTAGTTGTAATTTTCATTTAGTTTTTGGGCTTTTGTGGCTCATCCAAAGTTGATTTTATAAATACAGTATATATTTATTTTATTTTAATTTTTTCAGATGAATCGCTGTTGGGTCACACAGCTAGGGGAAAAGAACTAGATTTTATCGTTTATGTTCATATCAGTAACTTTTTTACTGTAAAAAAAGTGGTCAAATAAAATTCATAATTTCCTGATCTGTTAGATTTTTCTGAATTTGAAATTTTTGAAGGTTAAATCCTCATGTCGCACCTTAGTTGTTGAATATATTGTATCGAAATATATGTAATGTTATATGAATATGACAGTTGTAAAGGCTTGCTTTAATGAGTTGTGTATATTATATGTTTGCGTAATTTATTTAAAAATAAATTTATTTATTGCTTGAAATAATTGAACCTATGTGTTTGTATGTGTTATTCAGCAGTTGAAGTATATTGAAGAAAATCCTAGTGAAATGACAGACTAAGCTAAAATTATCGTGTGAACTGGCAGAAATAAATTTCTAATATATGGAGGCATAGGTGTCTTAATGGTTGTCCCAAAGTTATTAATTTTTCATTACTACTACTACTACTTATACTCTGCATTTTCAATGACTCCAAAAAGTTATTTTCTTAATTTAATCCAGTATTTCCGAACTAGAAGCTAGGGGAATTCCTATGGATTCGCTAGATTGGGGGGGGGGGGGGGGTGATGGAACAAAGTTTGGGAAATTATAATTATATCTACATTTTCCTTCCTGTAATCATTTTTTTTGGATGTCAACTCATTCCCCTCCCCACTTTTTTAATTGAGGATCAATAAGTTTTTTCTACTTATATAATTTCAACATTTTACCATTTTTGCTAAAAATTGTTCAAATTCGAAAGCAATACATTGCTTATGAGTGTTTATTGAATATTACATTGTAAAATCGTAAAAACTGTATTTCCCACTCGAGATTACACTTTCTTAAGTAATTTTAAAACGCGATTCATTTTTTTCTCATAATTCTTTCAATTTAATTTTTTTTTCTTTAATCGAATCTTTCGTACGCTTTTTTTTGCGTGGGAAATTCTGCTAGATTGCCATGCTGTCTCGGACGAAATGTTTTTTGGTTTTTTCCCCGCTGCTTGGCAGCATTTCCGAGGTATTCAGTACAGCAACCCTATAGGATCCCAGCCCGAGAACAGAATGGCTGCCGACGAGCCCGCTATCCATATCAAGGGGCCTTAATTTCACCTACAGTCATTGGATATACTGCGAAAAAAATTAAAAGATTTCGCAAACGTCGGCTTGCTATATCCAATGGCAACAGGTGAAATGGACGACTTCAGTGACAAAGTTTCGCGCTGAGGCTTTCTGCTATAGGTGTTGCTTCACTAAGGTAAGGCTGATTCTCGCCAAGCTCATTGCGAAAACTTATTCTTTGCTTGTAACGTAATGCATGTAAAAAATTGCGTAATAATTTTAGTAATATGTATGATGATTGAAAAAAATAGACTATTGTTGGTACTTTCAGAATAAGTGTTGTTTTTGATATGAAAAATGATTTTTGTCCCCCGGGGGAATAAAGGAACCAAAAATTGAAATGCATTCGAAAAAGCGATGAGAAATAGAAGAAAAAAGGTTATCTTATATTTATAGCAGGAACTTAATTTTCATCGACTTCAAATTTCTGTGCAGTAGCACTAAAAGCTTAGAATATTTTGCGAATTGGCTGAATCGTGTGTAGTAGTCCCAAATGGTAAATGCAATCCATGTCTGCTCTATTAGTTCCAAGGGCCATTAGGTCAAAGCCTAAAACTGTTTGGACTTCATTAAAGTTGTTACGAGGCAGGTTCGCGAACATATTAAAATAAGACATTGCTTAATGAAGTTACTCAATTAGTTGCCGCATTAATTCTTTATTTTATTTAAATGCGTTCGTTAATGATTAATCAATCGAAAGTTATTATTCCGTAAACAAACGAAATTCTCTCTACACCCCATCTGCCCAAAAAATTTAACAAAAAATATTTAGTCACTCACCGGTCAACATCAAAACCGATGGCTTTTTACGTGATTTCTCGGCCTCTGCTCACTAAACACCCGGTGCACTTATTTCTCTCCGTCTGACTCAAAATGCCAAACCAACTCGATAGCTCATTTCACACACTAAGCGCCTTTGTGCGCTTTAAGTAAAATTAAAGTCTCATGGACATAGAACAGCCCTTCGCCTTAGCGCTCTCACTATAAACTTATAATATATATTCCCAGGGGTATATCGACAGATCCGCACGGTGCATTTCCGCATATGGGGAATTTGGTGACATTTAAGCACAAACAAGCTTTCTTAAAAAAATTTCCTTTTTTTTTCTACCCATACGTTCTTTCATTCCCTTCCTTAAGTAAATAGAAGTTGTATAGGGGCTGTATCCACGTTACATTGTTAAAGTTCTACCTTTTTATCACTAAAATGCGAATGCTTTTGAAATATTTCACACCAAATCATCTTTTACCGGTAAATGTTACAGGGAAAAGTGGTAAACAGTGATTATGCGTAATCACCGATTGCCTCTGTAAATTTGATGAATTTTAATATGTTTACAGTGCTAAACATAATTGTAAGACACTCTTAAATTTTAGTGAAATCAAAAAGTAAAACATATAAAAAAATTTAAGCTGTTTTATGACGGTGCAAAATAACTTTCCAAATATTGGGAATTAAAAAAAATATTTTCACATTATTTTATGAAAAAACAAAAAAAAATATAGTATAGACAAAATTATTAGACACCTAACGGATTCTTGAGGGAAAAGTAAAATAAAATTCAAACAAATTACATATAAATTTATCAAAATTAAAATCAATATTTTGTGCAACCACCTTTGTTGCTAATCAAAGCAAAAATACGATTTGGCATGGATTCTAATCGATCAGAGTGTCATAAGAGGCATCATTCCAAGCCTGTGATATGATGGCTTTTAGATGCTCGATGGAAGAAATCCCTCCTACCTACGTATACTTATCTGCAAACGATGCCCCACAAGTTTTCCATGGGGTTGAGATCAGGGGAATGAGCCGGCCATGAAAGGGAAAGTAATTGTTTTTTTCTTGCTTAAACCACTGCTTTGTGTGACCTGAGATATAAATTGGAGCATTATCTTGTTAGAATATGCAATCTTCGCCACAACGAACTTCTTTATGTATACAAAGTTGCGCTTGCGAAAGCTCTACATAGCTTTTTGAGTTTATATCCTTGAGGGTAGGAAAACTACATCAGTCTCTCCTTGGGCAGAAAATGCTCTCCAAGCCGTCACTGAACAAAGTTATTTTGCACCACATATTTGACGGCTCGTTAATTAAGGCGGTGCAGACCTCAAATCGTGCAATATGAATGAAAACCGTCTGGACCAGTGTTTCCCAGGTGGGCGATGGAATGGTCCAGGAGGGTGGTAGAAGCTACTGGTTTAACAATGGGTTCACTTGAGTAGGGGGGGGGACGATGAGAGAAAACATTTCTGAAGAAGGGGGCGATGGAACAAAAGTTTGGGAAACTATGGTCTGGACCAGTGTTTCCCAAACTTATTCAGCTCATCGCCCCCTTTTCAAAAACAAAATTTCTCATCGCCCCCCTGGAAGGGAAGTTAAAACCCACATTAAAAAGTTGAAAGATGCAGTGACGAATTTTCAATTTTTTTGCATCAATGTTTTCCTGAAACATTTATAGTATAAAAAGGGTTAAAAATTCTAAAATAATTAAAATTAAAAAAGTTACAGTAAACTTCATTGCAAAACAAAAAAAATTAAATTTGTGAATTATAAAATTATAAACATATGCATGTAGTACAAAACATATGCATTTAGTTGCATTTATTGTGGTCAAAGTAATACTCACGCATCACACAAAAAATATCCATTAATGTTAAAATTATTAAAAAATACAGACGCAAAACTGTACAATTGTTACTTAGTTTTAATAAAAATAATTTTATTATTAATAGATGTTTTCTAAGTGGGATGATTGGCGCTTAGTTTTACTAAGCAGCATTCTCAAATCTTCACAATTGAATATCTGTAGGTGATTTCGATTTTTGTCGAAAGATTTGTGACTGCATTGAAGCGTCTCGCCTCTGAAAATTTTTGAGCTACATTAGAAACTCTCAATAACGGGCACGGCCGTCTTAAGAGCATCATGGACACCCTCCCCCCCCCCCTCCGCCAAGTGATTTTTCTGAGGCCCTACCTGGAAACTTCTCAAAAAAGTTAACTACTTCTCGTTTTTCTGAGGCCCCTCTTTTCTTCAAGAGTCCATGCGTTAAGACAGCACTGACTCACGGGACCGAAAATTTTCGCCGCTAACGAGGAGTGTCCGTTAATGGATAGTAAAATAATGTCTCATATCCGGAGTCTCGTTGACGTAATTCAAAAAGTGTTTGGTAACTGGAGGTGTCCGCTAAAAACGGGGAGTGTCCTTTTTTATGGGAGGTTCCACTGTATATCTCCATAAATTCCAGGTACAATATTTGCTTTTTCAGCCAGAAAAATTAATAGCCACCTTCAAATTTGAACGTCAGCTGTCAATTTTTCTTGTAAATGTGATAATTGTTATTGTTGGAGATTGAAAAGAAAAGTATCGAAAATTGTTATTTTTTCATTCTGTACAGATTATTTATTTCATTGCAGATTGTAAGGATCTCTTGGGAATACGTGAAGATCACACATTACATAAAAAAATAAATATTATTTTAATCTCCCTCCGCGCCCCCTCTCCTTATTGTCAACTGCACCACATTCCTGAAACAATTTAAACTACATTTAACATGTGTTATTTACTCCTATGAAATCGAGTATCCAGAAATTTTGTTTTCTACAAAATTATTCGCACCAACGCATGTTGGAGTTAAGTGTTCTACTTTGACATGGAGCACAAAATATATAAGGTTTTGATGAAATAAGTTCCGGTGATTGCATAAACCTTCATTGATGATAAAAATCAGCCAATCCTTATTACTCAAGTTCGAACGAAGCCACTTGCACCCGGCTCAATTAGAAATATATATATATACATTCATAATTAGGCCGGGGGTATACATATTATATATATATATATATATATATATATATATACAAAAAAGAACTATTTTCAGAAAAAGGAAAAAAAATTGAATTTTCTGAGAGTGAAATAAAACCTATGCAGTGGGTCTTCATCAGGGGGAACCCCATGCATGGTTCGAAAAGTGTAGGCGTTTCTGAAGGGTGGCTATGCCTGATTGCATTAAAAATGCCAACCCTTATTCCCCGACGCCTGCCTTCTCAAAAACATGGTAGACGAAAAAGACCATGAAAAAATTTAAAAAATACAATATTAGAAAAATGTATACAGAGCTTCAGATTATAAGCTCAAAGAAGCATGAGGAGGAAAAAAAAAATATATATATATATATACACAAAGTTACAGGAAAAATAATTACAGTGAATATTTTACACAAGTGTGACGGTGTCGACTGGGGAATGGGCACAATAAGGAAAACAATTAAATTTACGAATAAGGACTATTTTTGAGTTGTGTTTTGTGACGTCCGTCAACAAAGAAATTTACCATTGAAAATTAATGGAATACACACAAAAGGGATTAATAATAACAAATTAATTTAATAAATTTACAAATAAAACAAGAGCTATTCGAAGAAGAGATCCTTATCCAACATGATATAATACCATCGCAAATACATGAACTTGAAATACATGAGAAGCCTGAGGATGAACAGAATGGGACATTTTTAGGCTCGCTATCTCTTTAGTCAACTGAGCTATAAGAGCAGTTTGGGAGTCTGTCTGTTGTTTGGTTTCAGCTATTAAATTATACAGTGATGTCAATCCATCTCGCTGGGAACCTGCTTCGACTTCATTGCACATCGACGAGGACTTCTGTATCATGGCTTCGTTCGCCTCGATGAGGGAGGCTATGCGGATAGCCGCATCGAGATCCTCGGGATTCTGGTGCATTACAAACCTCTGTAATCCGGGATTTAATCCGGCCAAGAATTGGGATAATTTCGTTCTGTCGGACAGTCTTTTTGCTTGCTCGTCATCCGAATTGCTGCCCTGCAAGAAGCCAAAGGCCAAATCTTTTTAACCGAGACGAAAAACTCTTCACCGATTCACCCGGCAGTTGCTTACATGTGGTAAACCGTTGAAGCCTACAAGCCAACGGGATCTCTTCCTCAAAATGTGTTAGAAACCTAGCCTTGAAAGTCTCAAAATTGGTTTCAGAAGATACATCGGGATTATCGACAAGAAATTCCGCCGCCTTATCCTTCAATTTCGCTTTCAGCACAATTATCTTCTCAACATCACCCCAATTCGCTAATGCAGCTATATCCTCCAAATTTTTAATGAAAACAGCAGCTGTTAAAGTATCTTCTGCTCCACTGTAACTGCCTAACAATGAAAAATATCCCGCAATAGGATTAACTAACGCCCGACCCATAGAACCGTTCGAAGAATTTACATCCCCCAAAATTTCTTCATTCGCCATTATTTCTAACTATAATTAATACGAAATTACTAAACTAAATATGGACACAGCAGTAATTCTCATTAAGATTCATCAAAAATAAAACTTCCAACATATACCAAACAATCAACTTTCCTCACTAATAAGCGAATACTAGGCATAAAATTTAACAATTAACAGTCCGGCATATAAAATACATAACACTTTAATCATGTTGGATATGGATCCTGGTCACGGCACCACTGTGACGGTGTCGACTGGGGAATGGGCACAATAAGGAAAACAATTAAATTTACGATTAAGGACTATTTTTGAGTTGTGTTTTGTGACGTCCGTCAACAAAGAAATTTATCATTGAAAATTAATGGAATACACACAAAAGGGATTAATAATAACAAATTAATTTAATAAATTAACAAATAAAACAAGAGCTATTCGAAGAAGAGATCCTTATCCAACATGATATAATACCATCGCAAATACATGAACTTGACATGCCGACTGTTAAATCGCAAATACATGAACTTGACATGCCGACTGTTAAATCGCAAATACATGAACTTGACATGCCGACTGTTAAATCGCAAATACATGAACTTGACATGCCGAATGTTAAACGATTAATTACCTCCATAAACATAAAAATTGAATTAGTTATTGAGAGAGATAATTCCGAGACTATATTGATACGGCACTCACTACCAAATCTTTCAGATCCACCTCAGTTCTCATCGTCCATATTCATCACCAGAGATTCCCTCTTTCGTTCTACTCGCACTTCCTTCTCGACTACAGGGAAAAAGACCCCGTTTTTAGCAGCGTCTCACCTTATATAGGCCCGATGGTACCAGCGGTTCCTCAGAAGAATTGCTTCTCGGAACTCACCGGTTCCCTTCATGTCGGCGGCTCTATTATTACGAGAGACCGTCGAGGCGCCAGAAACTATAACAAAAAATCCCCCTTTTCTATCTTTTTCATCTTTATTCCTCTTGTATTTTATCCTACTACTGTATATAGCCAAAAAAAAATACATATATATATATTTTTTAATGTAATTGATGCAAACTACTCGGTGGTTTCGATTTTATAGTGACCGTGTTAGAAATATGCGCACATGGCTATCCAATTAGAATTAGTGTTGTTGTAACGTACTAAATACGCAATCGTGTTCACACACTCTGAAGCATGGGTCGGCAACCAAATTTACTTGGCAATCTACTGCTTTATGGCTTCTCCCCTTCGAAGTGATCGGGGGGTCTATTACGCTCACGTCGTTATGCCCGCGTTTCAAACGTGTTTGGGGTTTGCGGTGCATTGTGGGATAGATTTACGTCACCATCACAAATACAAATACAACGCCACAACAGGCAAATTGCCCAACGAGGTGGCTGACTTAAGAACATCATGGATCCCCGAGCCATTTTTTGGAGGCCCTACCTACTACTACTACACCATACATGCACCCCGTCCACATCCCTCCCCCCCCAACGAATCGGTACATGCGGGAATGTGCGTGTACGTGTAGTGAAACCTGACGTGAAGTTTTGTTGTTTCTCTGTAATGCTTGTTATGTGTAGTGCTGCCATCTGCCACCAGTTTTTCTAACTATGAGTGAAGTGTTATGATTGAATGATTTATCGTTGTAGGACTGTTGCTCTCTGTGGCGAGACTTTTTAACGGGGAGATCGGCTCGCATTTGCGACTTGAAGTTGGGAACCACAGAAAACCAACTTCAGCCGACCACAAGCCGACCTAAAGGTTGATTTTTCTCACATCGTTACTAGCGATTTTCGTTATAGTCAACGCTACGTGAAACGTTAACTAACGAGAACCGGAGACCACTCGTTATGTTCGCGTTACGGAATTAAACATGGCCTCTCGGGCGTACATTTTTCGATGGTGAGAGCAACGGAGACAAATTAGTTAGAATTGGAAATTATTCATTCATTATTAATTTCTCAAGTTTTTCATTATAATGAATAATAATTGTCTGAATTACATTACTTAATTTAGTAACATGATTCAGAGACAGCATTATCGTTTAAAATGTTATCTGTACATATACTGATTGGAAAAAATTATTCATAGTGGTAAATCGTTATAAATTATTATACTCAGTACAAAGATAAATCACTCTACACAACGTTATTTTTTTTTTAATCTTGTATGGAAATGTCTTTATTCTAATCTTAAACTCATCTCAATATAAAAATATTATTTAACTGGCAAATCTCTCTATCGCGATGTTTTCAAGACATTTTGAAATTCGCTCAATATTTTTTTTACATCTCGTTCAAAATCGACGTCAATATATATTTAAACGTCTCCAGATTTTCCCCTTCTTAATTCGTTTAATAACATTGATATTTTGTAATATCAATTAAGTATTGCTACTTTCTGTGCAGTACACAGAAGTGTAATGCAGTAAACACCATTACACACACACACACACTATACTCTGTGCACTAAGTACAATATAAAAAATCAAAGTAAATTTTATTAATCAACAAATACATTTTTTCTAATCCTTGAGTGCATTTTCTGATCGGAGTATAAAAAAGATGTCAACAACAGTGTAAATTTGGTGGCACTTCATTTTCATGTGTGAAACAAGGAAACCAATTTTCTAATTAATGATGTAAATAAAAGGTTACTTGTTCTTGATTTTGACTTAATATCAAGACGGTAGATAAATGTGTTAGAAACATGGTAATATATGATGATGATATTTTTGATAGTCGTTTTGGAAATTCATAACATCATTGAACTTCAATAGAAAATCATTTTTTAAACGTAATAATTTAGAATATTTCCCCGCGCCAGTATCATGTGAGTGCATAGCCTACCTTTTTCTCAAATATTTGATGAAAATAAAAATAATCCGGATGAATTAAAAAAAAATGCAGCTTAGAAAATTAGGGACAACCAACACACACTAACGCGCACAAATAAATAAAATAATAATAACACACGTGCTGCAGCACTCGTTGATAGTGATGATGATTATCAGCAGCGGAGAAAATTATCCGATTGGTCCATCCCTTTCGGAGCTAACGCAACTCTCGGACCAGGGAGTTTTTCGTAAAATAGATAACGACATACCGCGGGTTGCTGAGAAAAATCAAGTTTTTGACGATGGTCGCTGAGATTTGCGTTATGAGGCTCGTTGAGAATTTGCGTTAAAAAGCTGCTCTATATCCATTACTTTTTTATTACTTTATACCCATTTATACTGCTGAAAATCATAAGGAAGCTTATTGCTATTATGCCATGTAAAAGGGTTAAAAAACATCAATGAATAGTCTCATCGATGTAGTTAAAAAGTACAAAAAAAAGTCGCTGAGAAAATAAAACTTGTAAAATGGAATAAAAAATAATAAATGCAATAATGACGTAGCTTTGTTACCTAAAGTTTGTACCGCAAAAAAAAATCAGACTACAGAATCGTTTATTCCAGCGCTATTAAAAAATTAAAATGCAAAGCTGAACATAAATATAAATAAACAAACACACAGACACAGAAACATGTATTAAAAAAAACATGTCTTTTTTAGGATAATCCTAGTAAAATGAGATGCTGTATATTGAGATTCAAAGAGGAAGAAGAAATGATTCGACGTTTGTTTTTCTATTTTTCCCGACTTCTGGCAGTGTGAGGGAGAATTTGTGAAAAAAAAATTCATAAATGACTTCAAATATAAAAAAAGAAAAGGTACACAACGTTTTAATTATCACCATGAAGTTATCGTCAAAAACACCAGGAAACCTCTCTGCTACTACTTCCAGATCGCATGTGAATAATCATTTCAGCATTCTATATTTACAGAAGACAAATCTCAACGATGATTCTTGTGCATGAAAGAAAAGATGATTCGATAAACGAGATCAAACACTGACTGCATCCACCATGAAAATTGAGACAAGAATGTCTCGTGCATCTCTTTTCTGGACATCCAAGCACACACAAATTATACATCATGCTGTACAATGGAAAAGTGAAGGAAATTTTTTTTAAGTAACTAAAAAAAGTATTTTAAATCCCTATATTTATTTTAATTTGCGTGTTTTTTATTACTTTTCCGCACTGCCAATGGTAAAAACCACCATCCACCCTCTCATAGGCGTAAACTTGTATCCGGCCCACGTGCCCAAGCCCCTCCAATAATTTTGAAGGACCGGCTAAGCCCCCCCCCCCCAAAAAAAAAAATTCGCGTGGATACGTTTCCCATATTTGGCTCGGAAAAACAGTTTTTATGATTAAAACAATTGTCCCAAAAAAAAAGTTTAGTAAAAAAAATCTGCTCGAAATTTTATTTTAATACTTTTTTTAAAATCGCAATCGACTTGTCCTTGGCTTTCTTTTTTTGTAACAATTTGTTGTATTTTTCTCACGGTCAACGACGACACTCGATCTCCAATTATCATTCTCCCTCAGTGCCAATCGTAGCTGCCCCAAAGGCATGCATCTCTGGATGGCATCTGGAGACGATATGGGGCATGAGACGATATGGGATTTTTTAATGCAGTTAAAAAATGAACGAAAACCCCTTCCTCTTGTTATTGCCCCTTACCCACGGTTCCGTGGCATCCTGTTTGGGAATCAATTTTATTACATTATAACTGTTTAAACAAGTTCAGGTGTGGGCGAGTTCAAAATAATAATAATAAACACAAATACTGTTATAATATATATTTTACCCCAATAAATTTTTTTAAATTCAATCAAAATTATTAAACACTTTCAAATGTATCTAACATTTTTCTTTCCCTGTATGTTTTTTTCTCCGTAAAGACGCGTTCCTGATAATTTCCCTCATGGTTTCTAGAATTTCCCTCTCGTGGAAGAGAGAAGCTGCTTCCATTGACTTAACATTGCATACATGAGTTGCGGAAAAAATTCATTAAAAATCAAATACATTTTTTAAAAATAAATAAAAAAAAATATTGACAATAAGCGGTTTTTGTGGCATCCGCTCAAAAAAAATGATGAAGTTCTGAGCGTGAAGACTATGCGAAAAAATTCATGAAAAACCAACAATTTTACATTATGCTCCCGTTTTAAAGGGTCACGTGAGGAATCGGGTGACGTCAAAACGAGTTTTATTCTGAAGCGCGCGATTGCTAATACCTAACCTTATATATTCTAGAAACCTTGGGGTTGAGGTGCTTTGGTCCTTTCTTGTTCCCGCTGTCGGAAAACTCAGAAGCATCTCTTCTTCTTTTGTTTGAACGTGACCCTTGGGGAAGGAGGCTTCCAGACGATGCAGGAGGAAAAGAAAGGTTAAAAAATAGGCCAATAATGATTGAAACCAAAACAAGTACACTCCGAGAGCCATATTTTACTTATCGAGTTCGGGAGCCCGGGCCAAAACATTTTTGACAAAATACTAAATGACTAATAACACTGAGATAAATAAACAATAGCTAAATAAAATGCAGTGAAACCTCGATATAACGATTGCGGACCAAGAAAAAATATCGTTGTAGAGAAATTATCATTATATCGAGAGGCAACATCATCATCACATGCCCTGAAATTTCTGTTGCTGTTGGAATCTTTTCTGAATCGGCGTTGTTAGTACCACCAAAAAAATGTGCTTTTGAGTATTTATTCACCGCAAAAATAATTTAATTGATTAATTCATAAATAAAATTCATTCGGATGTATTGCCCTCGTAAAGAGCTTAATCGCAACACGCCGTGGCATGGCCCTCACATCCTGTAGTAGGGCGCCTAGGCTGGAATCTTTGGCGGGCCCCTAGCCAGACTTTTTACGGGCCTCTACAAAGTAAATTTACAGCGTGAAAAATGAAAAAAATGACAAGAATCATCCCGAACCCCTGGGCTGGAGCCCAGTGAGCCCCACCAATGTTGGGGGGGTGGGGGCATGCAGAGGCGTCCACATGAAGTTACACACAATAAAACATTGGGGGGATGAAAGTTGCTAGTCATCCCGTATATTCGAGACTCAAGCGCGTACGCAGGAGAGAGGGTGCATTGCATTGTTTTTTCAGAAATTATTGGGGGGCTCAACCCCCCTCACAAAATTTATTGGGGGCATCAAATGGCTCTGTCGGTCCAGGGAATTAATTTGAAAGAAATTAAGTTTTATTTGAATATCAGTATTTCATCAGTCATTGCAAAAAAATAACGTGCGGCGTGTAAAACGCTGTGATGTTTTCACAAAAACTTTTGACCCTGGGCAACAATTTTGAGAGCACGGCAAATTTTAGGGGATACAAATCTTATATATACAAAATATCTATATATGATATATATATAATATCTTATATATACAATCTATATATACAAAACTATCTCCACAGTGATCACCGACTTTGGAGGTAATGTAAAGCTACATTTGTGTCAGCCCCCCCCCCCCCACACGACAGAAATAATCTACACTCTTAGTTACGACCTTGTCCGGGGCACCCAAAAAGTGCTGCAACAAACAGATTGGGAATCACAGCCCTATAAAAATACAGTACAGTATAGTGTACATTCAATATAATTTATCTGCTAAGTATCTCTCAGCAATGGGCCCTCACGTGATCGAATAAGGCTTCTGAATTGAGATGTTTTGTGGGTACCAGGACAGGATTTCCCAATCCCCCTCATCTGTTGTGAATTTATATGGTAAAAATCAGAAAAAAATTCCTCCCGAGACTCCAGCCAGGAGCACTGTGGGACCTTCTTTTTTCGAAGAGCCATGAGGCTCACCCTCTGGAAATCATTTATATACAGTAAGACCTCGGTACAACATCGACCACTCTTACCGTCAACACTCCTATAATGTCAGTTTCTTAAAATTCTGCTAGCTTAACTGGCAAAACGTTTACTCGTTATTAAATCACCCCGTTAATTAAGTCATATTTATTCGGTACTCAGATGTGACGTTATACCGAGGTCTGACTGATGTTGAAATGGCGTCGGACTCGGAAAAGCGGTTTGTTGCAAGGAGCAGATCACCACGAGATTCAGAAATAAAAATTTGTTATAAGCATCTATTTGTAATTGTTTCCTCAAATATTGAACACACATGGCCCTCACATCCTAGAGCAGGGTCCCTAGGCTGGGATCTTTTGCGGGGCCCATTATGGTGAATTTATATCGATAAAAAACAAAAAATGATGCGAATCGTCCTAGGCCTGGAGCCCTATCAGCCCCACCCTTGTGAGGGCCATGAACGTCTGGCGCTTGCTGGGGTCTGCATCGTTTATCCCCGGGGTTTACAAAAACGGATTGAGCTTAATGTCCGAATGTCCTCCCTGACCGAATGTGATTGTCATCTTCCTGCCATATCATGTATTCAACACTCCCCTGTGATTTGCTTCCTGTTGTTGAAATTCTCGGTGGTCCTCAACGCGATGCCCGAAGGCACCATGGCCCTGGAAATGATCACAATGGATATTGTCTGATAAAAGCATACAATGAGTGAATGCCAGTGGTTCGTCTCTTGCTATTTTTTTGCGTAGATATACAGTATACAGCATTTGCCACATGAGGAAAAAAAATCGTTTCTACTGCTGCACAGCCATATACTTTTTTCCAAGAACTTTCCATGGCGTGTGTGTGTGGCAAATTTTTCTCATCTCTGTTGGATGAACAGTTGCATATAGGGAATGCGACCGTTTCCTACTTGCCGATCCTAAAAGTGATCTCAAATTTGCCGTATTGGAATGATGAAACATTATTCTGAACAAAAAAAAAGGACAATTACATAATATTTGTTGCCTCAAAGAATTTCGTAGTGACACATTGATGAAGTAGATTCTACTTCACTTCAAGGGGGTAAGTCCACTTTTATCTAAATGAGTTCTTAGAATTTTATTTGTATCAATAACTCTGGAAAAACAAACTTCTGTCATTTAAACACAATGTTTTTTTTTAAATTCAGCAGTGGCTCCCACAATGGTGCGGCTGGCAGAGCTGTAGTCCTGGGGCCCGGGACAATTATCATCATCTTTTGTTTTTTCATGCTATTAAATTCACTACAAAAGAGCCCGTGAAAAGTGTGGCTTGAGAAATTGAAAAAGATCCCAGTCTAGGGGCCCTGGAACAGGATATATAAAATCCCCAGTAAAATTTTACCTACATTGCTACCTATTTTTCTAAATAACATTTGATCGCAAAGGAAAAAAAAATTTTTTAACCTTAATTGACTAAAAAAATTAATATCTAAATACGAAAATTAAAGAAAAGTCCGTTTATATGCTCTTGTTGAAAAAACAACTGTGATTGGATTGGTTGGAGGGGGTCAAAGCCGTATTGAACTGATCCGTCAGAATTGGGGGTTCAGTGGGTGCTCGATCACCCGCGGTAGTTTGTGGCATAGGTCCGAGCAACCCCCCCCCCCCTCGAACTGATTCAGAAATCAAAATTTCCTCTATAAGAACAAGACAAGAATCCACAAGTTCAAAACGCTCCCGACATCCCTGGTGTTAAGGATAAGGCCTTGGTTGGGATTCCGAAGCTGCTGATTTGCATAAATTCACTAGAGGGGGCCCGTGAAAATTCTAGTCTGTGGCCTGTCTAAGATCCCAGCTTAGGTGCCCTGCTTTAGGGTGTGGGTTCCACGAATAAATCACTCAGACGGAGAACTCCAATTTTCTTTGGATCCTCAGAGATATCTGAGCGAGGAATGGCGAAAAAAATGTGAAATTAGAATTCGACGAAAAAGCCCAAAAACGGGACATCTTTGTTGAAAGCGGGACGCATGGTCACACAATACATCGAAACCGAAAGTTAGTTGGGCGCATCAAGCAATACCAATCATTTTTTACTTCCGGCGTCCCTGATTTTTGATGTATAGATCTTTTGTATCGTGAATTTTGTTTATTTCTGGTGGAATCTCCTTAATTAATTTTTTTTTTTGCGTTATTACGATCAGATAGTAAAAACATTGGAAAGTTTATTTATTCTGCATTGTCCGGATACAATCCATTCAATCCGAATATGGATCCGTTAAATCGGAGTTTGTTGTGGGAAGTTGTGGGATTGGGGGAAGTTATTTACACAGTGTAATATTTCAGATAAACTTGAGGTAGATTACAACATACCTATCATTTAGTTAAAAAGTAAATGTAATTTACACGTTAAGTATAGGCCAAGAGAAAAAGTTATACTGGTTTGAAAAAAATTCTTAAAACGAAGTGTGATACTTGTTGCAGTCTCTTTCATATAAACATTTCAAGAAACTTGAATAAATGTTTGAAATGCAGTGTGGAAATAAAATTCAAAAGCCTTGCAGGTGAATTAAAAAAAACGATGGCTGAAAAAGGAAAGAATATCCATGACAAAAATATGGAATATCATCTATATATACACACAGTCGGCCTCCCGCGTATTCGCGGTTTTTTTTTTCCTTTACTGGAAATTTTTTTGGCAACACTCAGCAATCGTCATTCACGTGTTTTGCTTACAAAATTTGAGTTTTGCGTGTTTAGGATGGCTCATTTTTCTAGTGCTACTGATAATGCTTCGAAAAGGCAAAAAAAGTGAAAACTACAAGAAAAATTGGATATATTGACTATGCTTGGCGAAAGTAAGTCAATTGCTGCTGTGGCCCGCCAATACGGAATCAACTAATCTACGGTAAGATATATCAAGAAAAAGGAATCTGAAATTCGAGCAACTGTGGCTGTAGCTGCACCTTTGTCAGCAAAAACTTTGCATCCCCTACGGGATCCATGTGTTTCTCGTACAGAGAATTTTGTGTTTTTTTTTTGTGGGTACAAGATTGCTACAAAAAAGGTATTCCAGTTGATTGTAATATTATAACGGAAAAGACCAAAAATTTTTTACTGTTCTATAAAGGAAAGAGCTGGTGAAACGTCTATTTCATTATAATTTTATGTATGTAAAGTTTTATTTCATAGATAGATAGATGCAACGCAACTTACGTTACCTCAAAAGAGGCAGGGTTGTGTCGGAAAAAGTTAGCAAAAATTTATAGCAGTGGCCTCCCTAGCCCCATGCTTGCAATTATCAAATCACTCACGTCGTTCTCCCCCATGAAGACAGCTATCAACTCGATGCAACAGCCATTTGACTAAAATGGATAGCTGAACCCAATGACTAGAGAGAAGAATTGCACATGCGCCCAGTGGCACATAAGGGCCGGAGACCACAGCATAGTATTTCAAAATAAGTGTGGAAAAAAGACTTGTGGGACAAGTAAGAAGAAGAAGTAGACATGTTAAAGTGGGAGAGATTTGAGAATGGTCTACTCTACAGCGGTTCTCAACCTTTTTTAACTCGCGGAGCCCTTTTTAGTAAAAAAATTCTATGGTGGAGCCCCGTAGGCCCATTTCTTAATTATTCATCAAAGTTACTGATTTATTTTTACTATTTAAAAATATTTATACTAATTAGTTTTTAATTTTACTGTTTTTTTTAATTTTTCTCAAGCGGCCGCGGAGCCCCTGGAGGGTGCACAAGGAGCCCCAAGGGCTCCGCGGAGCACCGGTTGAGAACCGCTGGTCTACTAAATACTTGATGATATGAAGAAGAAACGGCAAACAGAAATCACTATGTTCTTTCAGAAAACATCGCCAACAACACCCTCTTCTCCATTCCCTTCTACCTCTGTGTCACCTTTGTTCAATAAACAAGATACGTGAAAAAAACCTATGGTTTCGGTTATTCGCGGCCACCCCCGGAACGTAACCCCCGCGAATATGGGGGGCCGACTGTATATAAAATAAAATGTCCTGACTGATTCATCATCGCCGAGCCGAAATCGCTGAAGCTATAAATATCAAATTTGGTCAATAGTTTTGTTTAATGACGTATAGACTCACTAAAAAGGGTTTCTTGAAATTCGACACCTCGGGGGGGGGGGGGCAAAAGGGGGGTTCAAAGGTAACATAGAGAAATCACGCCGAGCCGAAACTGCTGAAGCTTCAAATTCATCAAATTTGGTCAGAAGTTTTTCATCACTTAAACACTAATCAAGAAGAGGTTTTCGAAATTCGACCCCTAAGGAGGTCATTATGAGGATCAAATGTAACAGAAAGAAATCAGGCCGAATCGAAATCGCTGAAGCTATATATTCAAGACATTCGGTCAAAATTTTTTCCTTATGACGTAAACACTAACTAAGAAGGGGTTTTTGAAATTCGACACCCAAGAGGGCAAAAAAGGGTTTTTCATGACGTAAACACTAATTAAGAAGGGGGGGGGGGGGTTTCGAATTTCGATCCGTAAGGTGGTCATAATAGGGATCAAAGTTAACATATAGAAATCTCGTCGAGCCGAAACCGCTGAAGCTATCGTCATCAAATTTGGTGAGAATTTTTTTTTCCCATGACGTAAACACTAAATAAGAAGGGGATTTTAGAAATTCGAACCCTTAGAGGATCATAATGTGGAATCAAACGTAACAGAGAAATCACGCCGAACCGTGATTTCTCTCATGACATAAACAGGGTCGTATTTATGTTTTTGCCGCCCCCTCCCATGCCATTACTAATGAATCATAAACAAACAAAAGCCAAAAAGTGGTACTGTATATAGTTGCGTATAAATTTTACTTAAGGGAGGGGGATGCTCAACCTCCGACCCCGTAGGTGTTATAGATTTAATTGCAATGTATGGTGCGTGCATTCGAATATGAAAGTATCTCAGCAACAAAATCAATAATGCGCACACGCACGCACACACACGCGCACTACATATTATCTTTAACCGCACGTCCTAAAAAGTGTATTTTGAAATAATGAAATATTCGTGCACCGATTAAAATTCTAGACGGAGCCCGCCTGTAGTTTGTGCACTCGTGTGATTTAAATGCTTGCATTACTTGAATATACAGGGTGTCCCACAATCACCTGACGGTTTTCAAAATGAGAATAACGGTGACAGATATTAAAGTCAGTGCCCGACTGGCATGGTGGTAAGATGTTCGTCTACCATCGTGAAGGTTCGAACCCAAGGGAGGAGATAGATAAAATATTTTCCCTAACGAACTCGAGGCGACCACCGATAGACAGCGCCTTCACTTCCAACCCATCTCACTAATGGCAGCAAAATGCAATATAGCGATATGGAGAGAGTTGGTATTTGGTGAAGTAGTAGATATTAAAGTCATTCTTGCGGAATGTAAATGCGCTCAGTGAGGAATTTCAGCTACGTCATTCATGTTTCAAGGGATTGTAGTTATTAAAATTTAAAAAAAGTAACTTTTTATATGGACAACTTGTGCCCAAAAGACGAATTAAAAGTTGTTGCCCTGTCTTCTCTGATGCCAACGAAGAAATTTCCACGTTTCCAACTGCAATATTCGCAGAGAGATATCTGAATTCAAAGATCAGAGAAACGTTGGGAAAGAAGCGTTGTCCGTTAGTTTTTTGTTGGCTTTTTTCCAAACTTTCCTCCGATTTTCGAATTAAAATATCTTAGTGAATACTTAGAAACAAGGACATTCTTATTAATTAAACTGCTTTTGTTCCTTCCATTTTTGTTCTTTTCTCTATGATACTTTTATATTGAAAGCTAAATAATAAAAAATATAATAGTAGTATGGAATAGATTATGCAAAAAATTCTTTGAAAAGTTAATTTAGTATTTAAAAGGTTAGAATAATAGGCTACATATTTTATAAATTTTCTCCTGTTATACCGAAAACAATTTTTGCGAAAATTTTTTACATGTTATTCAAAAATGAGCCACGTTTAAAATCAGTGACCAAACTTCAGTGCATCACGAAACTTCACAGTTTCCAAAACTTGGCATGTTCATCAGTTTCCAGACAATTTTCCAAAATTTCTACAGGTACACAATTTAATATAATAAATTTGATTATTTAATATAATCAAATTTATTATTTAATATAATAAATTTGATTATTCAAATTTATTATATTAAATTGATTCTAAATACTAATTAATGCGGGATTTACTGAGTGGCAGAGCCGCAACTAGGGAGGAGAAGGCGGGTCTCGTTCCCCGGGCGCTGGACCCCAGAAGGGCGCAAAATTTTATTCTCAAACCTCTCCACCATTACAAGGGGGCGCCAAAATGCGCACTTGCCCCTGGTGACCAAACATCTAGTTGCGGCCCTGCTGAGTGGTAATTAATTTTTTTTATTAGAATTAAAAACGAAATGAGCAATAACTAATATATATTTTATTGTGGTTTTTTGTTTCTATATTGCGTTGCGTATATTTTTTATTGCGGAGCATGTAGTTTAACACAGTACCGTATTTCTTGGAATAAGCACCACATGAACGTATACGTCGCTGTATCGGACAAAAAAGAACCATCAATTATAAGAATGTCATTTTGTTTATGAACTTAACATAAGGCCCCGCATCCACCGCACATTTCTGATAAAAAATTTATTAAATGGTTATTTTTAATTTCGGAAATACTTGCTAAATGCTCAGTAATGCTTGTCAAATGCTTGCCAATTTTAAAAATGCTATTGGTTAATTGACAGTTGAAGGTCATGTAATGCAGTAGGCCAATCTCTTGATAATTTGTGTTTTTTTTAAAATGAAAATGTAAGCACCGCCAGTCTCTAAAAAAATCACGTTTTTGCAAAACGTAGACAACGCGATGCTCGTTCCATGGAATAAGGGGATTAACATAGCATAACAATTAAAATACTGTGTATATGTAAAAGGCACTATGTCCATTATAGTGAATATTGAGATAACGCTATTAATTTTCTATATTTTCGTTACACTATACACATAGGTATAAAACATCAAGTCCTATTTCAATAAATAACACACACACACACACACAGATATTTACTTTAAAAACACTTTAAACGACTCTCTTGTAAAAACTTCCCTTTCGGCACATGGTGCCAATTATCTCCGATATACAGAAATACACTGCTGGCCACCCAAATTGCAACACCAAGAAAGACAAGAGATATCGCAACAATATTTATTTTGTAGATAACATGTTGACCAAGCATCAAATGATTAAATTTATAGACTTCTGTGAAGTGTGGTTCCTGCCAAAATCAGTAGCCAGAGTAGCCGCCATTGTTGGAGATCACCGCTGCCACACGCCTCGGCATTGATTCAAAGAGACTTTGGATGTGTTCTTGGGGTACAGCAGACCAAGCAGCTTCCACGCGTTGCCAAAGTTGATCTGGTGTGGCAGCTGGGGATGTAATCTGGGTCAATCGTTGAGCAACCATGGACCACATGTTTTCTATCGGCGAAAGATCCGGAGAGCGAGCTGGCCAGGGAAGCAATTCAATCTGGCGATTGACGAAGAACCTTTGGACAATGCGTGCCACGTGTGGTCGCGCATTATCCTGTTGAAATATGGCTGTGGGCAAGCCCTGAAGGTAAGGAAGGACAACTGGCTCCAACACCTCGGAGATGTAGCGCTGGCTTTTTAAAGTACCGGCAATGCGTACTCGAGGAGTGCGAGAGTGATATCCAATACCGCCCCATACCATAATACCCGGTGCAGGACCAGTGTGGCGGTGCATAACGCAGCATTTCAGCATCCTCTCTCCACGGTGTCTCCAGACTCGAATCCGACCATCGTGGTGTTGCAGACAGAAGCGTGACTCGTCAGTAAAGACAATTTCATTCCATTGTTCCGTCCACATCCTTCTTTCATCGCACCATTGGCGGCGGAGACGTCTGTGGTTCTGCGTCAAGGGTAGACGAAGCAATGGACGTCTTGCGGACAGACCACTCTGCTGTAAACGGCGTCGAATGGTACGCGCAGACACTGGATGATGCGGTACAGACTGAATGTGCTGTGCTATGGTTCGTGATGTGGCTGAGCGATCCGTCACTGCCATACGCACAATGCGCCTGTCATCACGTGAAGTGGTGCACTGAGGTGGATGCGATCGAACACGTCGGTCCGTCGTACCCTCCTGCATCCAACGATCACATATCCGCATTACAGTTGTTTGGTTTCGTCCAACACGACTACCGATTTCCCTGAAAGATAATCCACAATCTCGGTAGGCCACTATCCTTCCTCTGTCGAACTTGGATACTTGATCAAAAGATGATCGCTGTTTTCTACGAGGCATAATTGATCGTTTTTTTGAAAAAACCACAAGAAAAACACAATTGCCGTACTTCAAATCGTCGAAATCTCCAAGCCTTAAATAGCGCTTTGAAGTGGCGCCACAGGCGCGCGTGATGTGCGTCTGCGCTGAAATTCTAATCATTTGCATATCTCACCTCCGCTAATGCATGTCGTAAATTTCATATTATTTGCATGCTTCCTTCAGGGTGTTGCATTTACGGTGGCCAGCAGTGTAGTTCAAACTGCAAATGTAAACTGTTCACCTGTCGTGTTTGTTACTCATCTGAAAAGAAAATAACACAGGACAATATAAAGATTGCAGAGAAAACTCGATTTACTTGTTGTCCCTGTATTAAGACCAGGATGTGAGTCAACTTCATGTGGTTTTGCACCTAAAATGAAACTAAAAAAATACAATAAATATTCCATTTTTACTTTAATTTCTTAAACGAGCACTAGCTCAAGCTTTTTTCAATTTAACGATGTATCGTATAAAAAAATATGAGTCTTACGCCTTATTGAATACAAGTATAACAGAGGATTCCAAATTACCTAAGATTGAATTGTAGCGATTGTTCCTAAATAATCATTGCAGAAAACTCTCACAAAATACAAAACGTGTGAACTTATCAGAAATGAGTAGCTATATTTGATATTCTCCAGGAAAGTGTAAAATGAAGAGGAGCTTTTTTCCGTTTTGTTCGTAATCCTGTGTTTATAACCGAATGTAGTTTTGTAATACTGTATACAATTAATAGAAATGTGGGTTGTGACAAGCTCCACATTTGTCCCCCCTTTGTTTTCAGGAAAACGTCACATGAGAAGAGCTGTCCTTAGGACCAGTGAACGTAATCGCGTGACACCGCCTACCATTCTGTAGAATTATCAACAATTATTAAGACTGTCATCAAAGCCCGACTTACGCCAATAAAAAAATTTTTGTTGCAAAAGATTCTTTCCCATATGGCGGGCGTCGTTAAAATCAGTAGAATGTTCTGTCTTTTTACTTTCAAAGAGAGCCGAAATTGAGCTATTGAAATGTTCTTTGTGGTCAGCTGAGAAGGGCGCAGCAGACTCCAGTCACGGAAATAACCCCCTTTCTTTTTTTCTGGCTGACCACTGTACCACCACCATCCAAAGAAGATACTCCCTCCCCCTTCTTTAGGGGATGTCCGCTGAACTCTTCAGCAATATGAAATGAGGGAACAGCTTTGGTATAAGGGACACGCCAAATTGGCGACTTTTTTCCGGCGATAAGTTGCCATAGTTGGCGCGCTCTGGTTTGTTGTTGTTCTGCTGGGTTGTCGTTGTTCCAGAATGTTCGTAGAATTCTGCCAGTTGGTGGCGCTGACTGTTGTTTTTCCGTGTTCTTAGCGTCCTAGCGCGTCTTTCAAACGGGTTTTACTGCCATTTTCAAACTGGTTTTCTCTTTTTCTCATTCTATCCTCTCTCTTTTTTTCTTCCAAATGACGTCACTTAATAGCCGCGGCGTTTTGAAAAACCGTTGGGATAGTTCTTCATATTTCTCTTCCTTCCGTATATATGATGTAGTGTGTGTGTCGGATTAATTGGAATTATTTTGGACATCTTTTCCCTCAGCTTGTACCTTTAATATTTTCCAATATTTATTCTTTTCTACATGCAGGATGCCCCTGCATCCTTTTTATTTTATTTATTTATTTTATACCGTTGATTATTTATAAGAACCCGGATTCTCGGAAAGAGAGTCCGGGTTTTAATTTATAATAAATAGAATATTTTTATTTATACAACATGCAGGACCGTTGATTATTTATAAGAACCCGGATTCTCGGAAAGAGAGTCCGGGTTTTAATTTATAATACATAGAATATTTTTATTTATACAACAGGACCGTTATTTATTCACAACGGTCCGGGTTTTATTTAAACCCTGATTTCATTTTTTTTTATCCAGTTTTATTTTTTAAATACTCCACAGCTTATTTTTGTTTATGCCATTTGTTTTTACTGTTTTCTATGCTGGCGACTTTTTTTTTTCTGGCGCACGTAGTGTCTGGCGGCTTTTTCTCGGGCCGTCTGACATATTTGGCGCCGGAAAAAAAAGTCGCCGAAAATCGCCAATCTGTCCCTTATACCAAAGCTGTTCCGAAATGAGAGCTGCTTTGCTTCGCTGGACGCCTACTCACCCTCCCACCTTTACTTGTGACAATACTATATACTATGGGAAGACGGTGACTAATACCGTAAATAGGAAGGTTATAAAATCATATTTTTTTACTTGAACGACAGTCTGTGTGGGAAAAAAATAAAATAAAATAAACACAATATGGTTTAATACACTGGTGTAAGAAATTAAGAGAATTTGCAGACTTGGTCGATTATCTCTAGAACTACTGTACCGATTTTAATGAAATTTGATATGTACATACATTGATACAATACAAAACAAATAACCATTCAATAATTGTAATACACACGCATGATCGTGCGTAACACTCGTAGCAGTCGGAAGGTATGAAACAGCGGTTGCAGAATAAACAAAAAAAAATGGGTTAATAGGGTGTATGGTCCCCTCTTACAGATATACAGGCCTCGCAGCGTGATTTCATACTTGAAATAAGGCAGTTTATCATTTCCTGTGGCAATTGGTCCCACTCGTTCAGCAACGCTGTTTTCATTCCCTGGATGATTCCCGGAGGAGGGTTGCGAGTTGCAATTGCAATCCCCAGAGCGTCCCAGATATACTCTATAGGGTTAAGGTCTGGAGATCTGGCTGGCCAATCCATCCGGCGAATATCCTGACTCTCTAGAAAATCGTCGAGCAGAAGAGCTCTATGTGGCCTCGCGTTATCGTCCATTAAAATGAACTCAGGGCCAACTGCACCCCTGAAAAGGCGAACATAGGGCTCCAAGACCTCATCCCTATACCTCACACCAGTCGCAGTGCCTCTTTCAAAGACATGGAGAGGTGTGCGGTCATCCAACATGATGCCTGCCTGCCCAGACCATTAAACCTCCTCCGCCATAATGGTCGATTTCGCGGACATTGGAGGGTAGGTAGCGGGTCCCTGGTTCTCTCCATATGAACGTACGGCGAGAATCGGTGCTTAGGCTGAACCGGGCTCATCAGTGAAGAGAACGGTCACCCATTGATCCATAATCCAATCTCTATGCTCTCTGCACCATGATAAACGGATACTCCTGTCCGTAGAAGTGAGCGGGACGCAAACAGCAAGTCTTCTTGCAAACAACCCTCTCGTGAAGTCTTTTGGAAACAGCCACCCTTGATACACGGGTTCCTGTGGCTGCATACAAGTCATGAGAAGCTGTAGCACTCCTGTTACGCCTCGCTATAATCGACAAATGGCAATCTTCTCTGGCCGTCGTGGCTCTTGGACGACCTTGCCCAGACTTTCTCTCGATGGATCCTGTATCCTGGTACTGTTTCCATAAGTTACACAAGACGCTGGGCGTTAAATTGAACTCTCTACAAATCTGGACTTGAGATTGGCCTGCTTCTAGCCTCCCCACAATTCGCCACCTCATTCCATCATCTAAACGTTGGTGGTTACTCATTTTTACTGTTACAATTTGAAATTAACCGATTGCTGCAAAATAACATTAAAAAATTCGCCGAGGTGTGCTAGCGAACGAAATGCGTTTTAACTTTTTAACTTACGTGCGCTTATAAAGCCTGTTTCTCTAATGGCTCCGCCTACACACACGTGTACGCTTACGTATTTGACGTACAAAATTTGCATTTTTGTCTAGAAGCAGTGGTTTTACATTCAGTTGAGTTCTTTTCATGAAATTCGATAAAATATGCAAATGCTCTTAATTTATTGTATTTTATTGTATTTTGTATTTGTATTTTGTATTTTGTATTTGTATTTTGTATTTTGTATTTGTATTTTGTATTTTGTATTTGTATTTTGTATTTTGTATTTGTATTTTGTATTTGTATTTTGTATTTTGTATTTTGTATTTGTATTTTGTATTTGTATTTTGTATTTGTTGTATTTGTATTTATTTCACCAGTGTATATCACAAAATAAACAACATCTCAAGATACACCAGACATTTGTCAACTCACTTGCATGGTTTTTTCCCCGATATGGAAGCTTAATTTTTTTTTCCAGTTAATTTCGTGAATTTGACCACATTTGGGGATCACCACAGACTGGCCAACAGTGGTCAAACACGAAGACTGTGCCAAAAACCCGGGGAATTGAACATTATCGAGCACGATAACTTAACTCTTAACTGCCGGAGCCTGTTTTGTGTAATTTTTAATGTGCATATTATTTTAATGTGCATATTATTTTAATGTGCATATTATTTTAATGTGCATATTATATTATAATGTGTATATTACAAATATTATAAATGGAAAAAGTAATACATATAATAATATTTAATTACATATAAATCGTTTGTTTCATCAATGATGTGTCCAAGGAGTCTTGCAGCAGTATTTTAGAAAATACATCTTTCTGTGCCATTTCAGTTCAAAATAAAGCTATACAATATTTTTTACAGCGCAATATTTTTTTTATCTAAAAAGAGTTGATTGCTTTTTGGGTAGTTGTTTTAGAGCTGCTGAAATTTTACATGTACAAAGATTTATAAAATCGCACCAAATTGAAGGAATTGGAAATAAAATTCAAGGTAAAACTATTCAACTTTACTAAGCAAGATTTCATCTGTTTATACGTGACATTAAAATCAATGCAAACTGCATAGTTTGCCCTAATTAACCATTTTTTTTAGCTAAATAAAAAAAAAGGTTATGCAGCTTCGGACACAGCGTAATTACAATCCCTACATTCTTGGTAACACAAGAGGCATTAGCACGCCGGTGATATGTTACTACGAGCAAGAAAGATAACAAAACTTCGCGAGGGGCGGAGTTTTTGGCGAAACTGAATTTCGAAGTTCATTAGCGAAAAATAAAAGCATTTTTTAGTGAATCAGTAAATGATAGCAGGGCCCAGCTTCACGAGCCGTTGTTATTGTCATCTTGATACACCTGAACCACATCTGATTAAATCAGAAAAAAATGAAAACATTTTTTAGTGAGTCAATAAATAACAGCAAAGATGGAAGGATGGGAAAAAAAAATCTCGGATGGGTCTCAGAGGAAATCGAACACAATTTTCGGTGCTTGTGTCCTGTGCTCTAACAATTGCTCCAATTGTGGATGCCGGATTCAAGCAAAATTAAACATATCTATTGTCAAACGTCACCAGAAAAAATTTCACTATATATGACGTAATGGTTCAAAACTCATTTCGGCCAATCGCGATGTACTAAATTTCTAAAATCTAGCTGGGAATACAGAGTTTGTTTATAAGCTGTCGGACACTGCCGTAGTTATTTTTGTGAGAACGTCAATCGTTTATAGTAAATTTCAATTTTTTTTAATCGTTTAATTCATTTCCAAGTTACATTTACACTCTTACATTAGACGAAAATTTAGAACTCTACCTGCATACCTTCAGAAACTCTTTAAACTTGAACTAGTGAATGATTTGGACTAACCAACCAGGCAAGGGAAAACTTGTATATATTTGACATTTGCAAGAAGTATTCAAATATTTTCAAAGCCATATGTATCCTACTTCTCATACCACTACCCTGTATTCAATAAATGTAAGTTGCAAATGAATTAAACGATTAAAAAATTATAATCGAAATTTACTATAAACGACTGACGTTTTCACGAAAATAACTGCGGCAGTATCCGATGCTGCTTATCCTTTTTTTTAAGTAGTTGTCGGCCCCGGTGCAAGGCCAATTTCGGGCCCTCGCCACCACATTGAGAATGCCAGGTGGCTCTGGGTCGACCTCCATTGCACTGTCCATTACATCAGCAACGAAATCTACAGCCATACTTGATCCAGCCTCGTCAGATGCCATCAGAGTTGCCCGACATTTGAAATTGAGTCAGACATTTCATCCATTAAATTTAGTTAAAAATTCATAAAATATTAGTTATTTTCTGCCGGTTGAAGTCTATTAGACAGTCATAAAAAAGAAACTTTAAATCTGTCAAATATCTTTATGCCCGATTTGTTTGAATCAATTACAGTGGCAGCGTTGAAATGTCGTACAAATGCAAAAAACACAACTAAAATCTAGTTTAAAATTAAAATAAATACCCCGAAAATTCTCAAATTAAATGTTTTATTTCATTTTCGGATCCTTCTTAAAAATTATCTGAATATGGAAAGTACTTATATGTAAAGAGAAAAATCATAAAATTGAATTAAATTACTCAAAATGATGTTGGGAAACACAGAAACTACACTTTGCCTAGCTTTTAGACAAGTAATAATGATCTTAGCTATTGAGCAGTTCCCCATGATTCGGTCCCCATGTTAAAATCCAATGATGGAATAACGTGGCCGGTACATTTTTTACGGGCAGTTCTATACTACATTTTTTATATTAAAAAAACAAAAAATGACAGAATTCATCTTGGGCCTCCCACCTGAAGTCCTCTCAGTGCCATCCCCTCCCTGTTTTATGACACGTCTATACTACTACGAAATGTTGCGCAACTTGTTGTAAGTTTCCATCCGAGATGGGATACAAATAGATCTGCGATTTCGGAGGTTGCGGAACAGCGAATTGTTGCGCGACTGTCTGCTGTTGTTGCGCAATTTTCTGTATGTGTGTGGGCGTACTTATCTTCTTCGCTCCAATTTAAATGATTTTTAATGTTTTCAAGTTAACTGAGATATACATGTGAACCTAACTCTCAAATGGTCCTAGTAAAGATATCGACCCAAATCAATTAATTAATTACATTTTTTTTTTTCTTTTTGACATACAACAAACACAAATCGATCAAAAAAAAGTTTTTTTAATTGTCAGTTTTGATTCAGACCATAGACTTGTGATTTTGGTGTATGAAAAGTTTCTGAACACCCGATTTGTTGCACAACTTTTGCGCAACATTGTCTATAGGCACGTGTTGCGCGATCTATAAGTGTGGACGTACCCTTAGAATGAGAATAAATGAAAATACAGTAGATTCTGGACTATCTCTGGCCTAGTGTGGCGGAAGGGTGAGCCGGATAACAGAAAAGCAGGATAGGCCGGAGTTCTATAAATGCTCACTTCCCATCTCCACCCATATCATCAAAAGCACCCTTTTTATGCCAAAAAACCCGCACCCATCGATATTTTCTGACATCTAAGTACAGGCGAGTACTTAATAAATGTTTGTTATGTACTGAACTAACTCTTCGTTTTAAAAATTTATTACAGAATTAATGGTCCAAGAATAAAAATATTGGTCACAGTTTAAACTCTAGGATAAATTCTTTTATGTCTATCTTGATTGCAGGAAACATGCAATCAAGTCCTCGATGTAGATGACTGAGGGCTTCTCCCTTTGAGCCCTCGTCTGCGACACTATGTCCCTCCACTTACGCTCTAATCCGCGCATAAGCCGGCCCGGTTTTGAGGTGTCTAGCTCAGCATGGGAGATTCGATTTTGCTCGATTTTACGTGGCCACACCCCAAAACCAGTTTTTGCGTAACTTGAAATCATGAAGAATTATCATCTATTGATTTTTAACTAGGACCGATAGTACGGAGACCGGATAGTCGAGCGTCTACTGTACTTGAATATAATTAGTATATACAGTATTTCATATAATCAAGTAGAAATTAATTAAAAATTCCCCAATATCTCATAATCACTACCCATGTTGTGAATTTCATTAGTACGTTTCACTTTTCTCCAGCGAGAGATTATGATTTTTTTTTTACTCTCTCTTTTTTTCTTTTTCATCATTCCCAAGCTAACAAGTCTTATCAATATCAACGTTAGTTATGTTTTTATAGTTTCGCAAAAATAGATCAAATTTTGTGATTGGCAATGCAAGACTACCGGATAAAAACTATTTATTTCTTTCAGGTGATTTATTTTGGGACAAAGATGAGTATCGATTTGGATCCGTCATTTGGTGCTATGTTACGGAACTGAATGACATAGATAGAGCTTTCGATTCCATGTTGAGTGTAAGTATACGTATAATCACAACATAATTGCATAAGAATAAAAGTTAGTTGGATAAGAGAACGAGATTTATATTTCGAATACCGAAATCTTAATTACAGCGGAACTTCGGTTAACCGTCTTTTCGGCAGAAGCTTCTCAAGACGTCCAACTGCGCCATGTCATTTTTGGGCACGACCGTTTTAAAACGCTGACATTTGTTGTACATCGGCAAGAACGTCTGAAGACTCTGACGAAGCGAGTTTCTTCACCCCAAAAAAATTTGTGCCCCGAGTGACAAGCTGTAACTCCCCTTCTTATTCAGGTGTCCCTTTGGGGCTGTTTCACAAGAGCAGAAATTATACTACACGAAAGAGAGCGTATTTTAGGCTGGGACCTGACTACGGCGCGGTTGCACGCGGTTGAGGTTGGGGGGGAAGGCATCATCTATAGTTTTATTCTGTCAACGCACAGATACAACTGCAACCGCAGAGCGCGGTTTTTTCAACCGAGAAAATCCACATTTTTTGGGACGGTTGGGGTAACCGGAAAGCTGCCATCACGTATTGCAAAGGCTTGAGCTCCCTGATGACGGTTCGGCTGGACCTGCGGTTGCTCTCTTCCATTGTCTATTAAGTGTTTTGACAAGGAGGGTGATGGGATTTCGGATGCACTGGACAAAGGAATTGCTCTCCTTCTCAGGCTGCCATAAAAAAATGAGAGGAGAAGACAAATTCGAGGAACTGTATGGTGAAGTTCCATGCGACGTAAACTAATTCTTTGTTTGGCGCTTTTGCACTGATAACAATAAAAAAAACCAATGAAGAAAAAATTAAATTTTTCTAACTAGTGAAATTTTTTTGCTTTCCTACATGAGCATACATTGAAACTCGGTTATAATGACATTCATAAACTAACGTGATTACGCTAAAACCGAGATGTATATTTTAGAACACTGGAAAGAAATGCACCCGATTATAACGTGTTAGTAAAAAAACAATTAATTACATCATCCAAAAGAGTACAAATTACCACGGGGCCCAACCATTTATAATAAATTCATAAAAAATTAGAAGTAAAAATAATCAGACATCTGAAGGAGTATATTTTTATATTTGCAAATTCTCCATATCACAGTTTTGAAACATTTATTAAAAGCCTAAGTATGAACCGGGGATGAAATACGTCCCTAAGAGCTGTTTTGTTTTAATTATTCTGTCTTTTTGGTATTTATTTTTGTATCGTATATGAATGTGGCTGTCTATCTGTTGTTTTTGCAATGAAAAAAAAACCATCTAGGCCAGCGGTTCTCAACCGGTGCTCCGTGTGAACTCCCAAGGGCTCCGCGGCCCTCGAGGAAAATAAAAAAAGAGCCAGTAAATTTGAAAAAAATAATTATTAATATTTTTGAATAAAAATAAATCAGTAACTTTGATGAATAAATAAAAAATAGGCCTACGGGGCTCCGCCATAGAAATTATATACTGGAAAGGGTTCCGTGGGTCAAAAAAGATTAAGAACCGCTGATCTAGGCAAAACGTTGTATGCGGGTAATATAGAAGAGTGCACTAAGACAATTTTCACACCTACCGTTCTTTTCAAGCAGTTTTTAATTTACATACACACACAAAGCCGCAACTAGGGAGAGCGGGTCCACTGTATCGAGTGCTGAACTAGAGGGGGCGCCGAATTGCCCCTTTAACACCACTCCTTCTAACCTTTCCTTATACGGGGACGCCAAAAGCTTGCTAGCTCCAGTTAAAAAAGTATCCAGCTGCGGCCCTGTATGTACCTTAAACCCTGCAACATACATACTGATGTACAGGGCCACAACGACATGCGTGGTCAGCCGGAGCAAGCACGCATTTCGGCGCCTCCTTTTAATATTGAAGGAGAGATGAAAGGTTAACATTTGCGCTCCTGTCTGGCTCGGAGTTCGGGGCATCAGTCAGTGCCGTCTTAACGCATGGGCCCACCCGAGCACGACCCGGGTGCCTCAAGAGAAGAGGGGCCTCCCAAAAATGAGATCCGATTGAAATTTTCAAGGATTTACCATGTAGGGCCTCCAAAAAACCACTTGGCCCGGGGGGCCCATAATACTCTTAAGACGACCCTGGCACCAGTCCCACCTGCTCCTCTCTAGTTGCGGCCCTGAAGCCGTATGTACAGGGTGTTAAGCGGGCCGGGGTAGCAAGTTCAGAGGGGCGGCAAATTTGAGTAATTCTTTACAATAGAGATTTTTCTTCAATTTCTTCAATAAATTTGAGTCACGCATATCGGAATAAAGTTTATAGAAATAACTTTTCGTGAAACGTTGGTTGGTTAAAGGATGAACAGGTGTAGAGGAAGGTGGGATCAGGACAAAGATCTCAGGATTCAGGTTACTTCTTAATGTCATGCATCACTTTTTGCCAATAACCGTCTTGGCGCAAACATTGAGTGCACAATGTATTTTTATGAGGTTTTCTTTTAATCCCATTTTTAACTAACATTGCGTTTGTGCAATGCTTTGTTTAATATTTTTTTAAAATATTTTTCACGTAAATGTTTTTATGAAAGGGGCCATTCAAGTGTTACGTAAGCAGATTTTCAGCCATTTTCGACCCCCCCCCCCTTGTCAGCAAAATTTCGTCAGCATCTTAGTGTCATATATATTTCATATCTTCAAAAAAGGGGGGTGGTTGATGACGTAAGCAACCTTCAAACCCCCCTCGCCCCTTTGTCATGAAATGTCCACAAATCCGAAACCCCGTCCCCGCTCGATGCTGACGTAATACTTGAATTACCCCAAATGAACATTTTTGGGAACTAAAAGGTCTAATGAGTATCATAATGATTTTTAACATTTGATTTTTTACAGTTTTTAAAACATGAAATTTACAGAAATTTCATTCCGATTTCCTATCTGAATTTTTTTTTCCTGACCATCAAAAGAAATATATATTTTTTTTAAATAGGAGAAAATAATTTTTTCCTTGACTTTTTTTTTTGGTCATATGGGGTTTCCCAAAATTACAATTATTATGCTTAATTTCCATTAATTAGAAGTTTAATTAATTGGAAATTCACTTTAATTACAAAGAAAAACGTGCTAAATTCATGGCCAATTTTTTTAAACTTCAAAAATATGTTATTTAAATTAATTATGATGATTCCAGTCATCATGTATGAAAAAATTTGTGCGATTTGGTCACGAATCGTAAAAGCATAAAAAATGTGTCAACTTGTAGGCTGTCTTTCTTCAACTCTGAATTAATTTCAAACGGCAAATATTGTTACAGAAAATTAAATTTCATGACACGAATATTTTTATTAGTATATACAGTAAAACCCCTCCTTTTTGTGAACACGAACAGGACAAAAAAAATTAAATCCATGTAAAATGGGTGACCGTTAAAAAGAGGTTTGAAATTCATACTTTTATATATTATACAACTGTAAATTATTATTTGTCCGTAAAAGAGGAAGTATCCGTTAAGAGGGGGTTTTAGTGCAATGCAGGTTATGAGCACGAATTTGCATGCTAACTGGGGCCAACTTCAGCTTGGTGAAAATAATTTAGCCAATTCCGAGATGTCACGTGACATTAAAAAATAAAAAACCCCGGTTGCTAACAGCAGTGTGTGTTTCACGCGAAATTCCACGGTTGCTGATAAGATCAACCGCACCAGCCGAACCGTAGTGTGCCGGCAGCCTTAGTCCCCTTTTCCCTTTTCTCTTATTATTATATTATATTGGGCTGGAAATTGGAACTCTCCCGCTTCATCTGATAGCGATGGCTATTGACGCCATAGCAATATGCATATGGTCCCTTATAATGGAGCAGGGTCCTTAGGCTGAGATGTTTGGGCCCCCTAAGCCAGACCTTACATGGGCCCTTCTATAGTGAATATATAGCTTAAAAACAAAAACGAACAAAAAAGATGGTAATTGCTCCGGGGATCGAGTCCTGTCAGCCCCACCCTTGTGGGGGCCAATGGCCATATGCTAATGCTAATACCATCCGGTCAAAGTAAACTTAACTCATGGCAACACCAAGTTCCCAATTTCTCAGATCATCATCTACCCAAATTATTCGTGTTTAAATGGAGCTGGGGGGGGGGGGAAGAGGAAACTATCAGATGAAAATTAATACTGAGAGTTGGAAATTTTTTTAAAAAAGTATCTCTTTTTTTGTTTTGAATGCTCAAAATATGCAATTTTTGCATATTATGGCCTCTGAAATGCACCAATACACTTAAATGTTAAAATAGGCATTTACGGCAGAAAAATTCAACAAAAGACATTTTTACAGAAAAGCTTGAAAATAGGGAAAAAAGAATTTAATACATTTTGCCCAAACTTCTGAGCTCTAGTAATCAAGCACGATATATTGAAAGGGAATTGCATTTAAATTAAATTGACAAAATTTATAAATGATGAATAATAATTAGCGTGGTTTACCCTGCTTACACTTCATTGTGGCTCGAACCATATTGAAAAAGTTACATGATCTCTTTATCGAATATACGTTACAATTGGATAACTAATCATTTTTCGAATTTTTTATTGCTGTTTTTGTTTAATTAATGTAAATTAACAGAAGCAAACGAATCAAGCCCAGGGATTCACAAAAATAAAAAAGAACATTCTGAAACACGTTTGTATTTGAAAATGTAGATTAATTTAAAATTACTACAGTATATTCCGTTTAACACGTTCCCACTTGGAAAGTTTTCTCGCTAAGTATGCCTAAACCTCAGATATAATTCATTTAATAGTAGGCAAACACGAGAAATGAATGTTGAGGGGCGATATAAAATATTCCATTTCCATCGAATTAAAATTTCACAGAATTTTCGTCATTTTTTCCCGGAAACGTTTCCCTTTCGCTCTCGTGAAAAAGGATCTGTTGAGGGGCGGTATTAAATATTACAATTTCGTCGAATTAAAATTTCACAGAATTTTTTTTTTCGTCATTTTTTTCCGCAAACGTTTCCCTTTCGCTCTCGTTAAAAAGAATATGTTCAGGGACGGTATAAAATATTACAATTTCGTCGAATTAAAATTTCACAGAATTTTTTTTTTCGTCATTTTTTTCCGCAAACGTTTCCCTTTCGCTCTCGTTAAAAAGAATATGTTCAGGGACGGTATAAAATATTACAATTTCGTCGAATTAAAATTTCACAGAATTTCCGTCATTTTTTCCCGCAAACGTTTCCCTTCCGCTCTCGTTAAAAAGGATCTGTTGGGGGCGGTATAAAATATTCCATTTCCATCGAATTAAAATTTCACAGAATTTTCGTGATTTTTTCCCAGAAACGTTACCCTTTCGCTCTCGTTAAAAAGGATATGTTGAGGGGCGGTATAAAATATTACAATTTCGTCGAATTAAAATTTCACAGAATTTTTTCATTTTTTCCCGGAAACGTTTCCCTTTCGCTCTTGTGAAAAAGGATCTGTGGAGGGGCGGTATAAAATATTACAATTTCGCCGAATTAAAATTTCACAGAATTTTTTTTTTCGTCATTTTTCCCCGCAAACGTTTCCCTTTCGCTCTCGTTAAAAAGGATCTGTTGAGGGGCGGTATAAAATATTACAATTTCGTCTAATTAAAATTTCACAGAATTTTTTCGTCATTTTTTCCCGGAAATGTTTCCCCTTTCCCTCTTGTGAAAAAGGATGTGTTGAGGGGCGGTATAAGTTTTGTGCTTCCCCGAAGTCCACACGCCACGCAAAAGCGTATGAATTTCGCCACACGCTTCCCTTTACACACACTTCTGAACGGGGCCTTCTTTTGTGCAGGAAAGAGCGCGCGAAAGAATGTGTCTTTTTTTAACAACGCGCCCTTGAACGCCGCGTTCCTAACCGCCCTCCAATCCTTCGCGCAAGAACGTCCCGCTCCGGGCGTGCGGGGAAGACTGTACGTGTAAAGGGGCCTTTACACACAAATAATTTCGGGGATGATGTCCCTCTCCGCTATTCATACGAAGGTTTTTAACAGTTGGCTGATGCGAATATCTTTTTAGGAAAGAGAGAAATTCAACTGCACTTGCGGGGAATCGAACCCACGTCCTTTCACTTTCCGAATCGAACCCACGTCCTTTCACTTTCCGGGTGAATGCCCTAGACCAGTGTTTCTCAACCACCGGGTCGCGGCCCAGTACCAAGCCATAACACTAGTCACACCGGGCCGTAAGTGATTCGCAGTTTCATTTTTCCCATTAATTTCTCGTTATTTGTATGTATGATCGAGCTTTTCACTTACACCATCGCCCCCTTCTACAGAAAATTTTTTCTCCCAACGCAATCTAACCCATAGGATCTTATGCTATACCCGTAGCTTCCACCGCCCCCCCCGGAACTTTCCATCGCCCCCAAGGGGGCGTTAACGCCCTCGTTGGGAATCAATGACTTACAGAAAAGAGATTTACTGGGCCGCGGGATTCCAAAAGTTGAGAACCACTGCCCTAGACTACAAAGGCAACGAATATCTCAATCTTCCCTTGGAGCTCGTGTGCACTGAACGGGACCGTACATGGACGGTCGGACCTAACCACGACCTAACTCAGGCCAAAGCTCACAATTGCTAACACTGCCACCAGATGGCGACGTATTCGAGGATGAGGATACTCTTCGCTATCCATACGAAAGTTTTTAACAGCTGGCTGATGCGAAGATATTTTTAGGAAAGAGAAAATTCAACTGCCCTTGCGGGGAATCGAACCCACGTCCTTTCACTTTCCGGGTGAACGCACTAGACTACAAAGGCAACGAATACCTCAATCTTTTCTTAGAGCTCTTGTGCACTGAACGGGACCGTACATGGACGGTCGGACCTAACTCAGGCCAAAGTTCAGAATTGCTGATACTTCCACCAGATGGCGATTTATCTGAGGATGAAGTCACTCTCCGCTATCCATACTAGTGGTCTAGGGCAGTGGTTCTCAACCGGGAGCCCTAGGATATTTCAGGGGGGGCCACGGATGAAAATCTTGCAAAAGGGGAGCCACGGCTACTGATACGGGGGCCACGAATAAATTTAATTTCAAACAAAATGCATAGAATATCTTTTTCGTAATTTTTCCCCATTCAAGTAACATTAACATGAGGAAGGAAATAAAAAAAGTGGTTCATGTAATCTCGGTGGTTTTACGACTTGGGGGTGATAGTAGGCCCTGACACAAACTATAGAAGAGGTTTAAACGAAATGGAATAACTGTAAAGACAAAAAAATTGTGTGTTCAGACTTTTCATTCAAAGAGGGATGCCATAAAGAAAACAGACAAAGATTTGTTGACCATTCATTGACATTCTTTTGAGTGCTGGTAGTAAATGTAATCCAAGAAGTAGATGGGTAAAAACTGAAAGCTTGTAAAAAACCCATCGCGCAAATCAACCCATCATGCAATTACAAACGGATAGCCATCTAGTTTAGCATAAAGCTATCTTCAGCCAGCACTGAGTGGTCTGATGGGGAATACATTTATAAAAATTGAATAGAGAATGATTGCTCTGGGGTATTTTTTATGAATTTTGAAAGGGGGTGCCAATCCATTGCCTCTGCTGAAAAGAAATAAAGTCGAATTCAGTTATAACGAACTCCAAGAGATCAAATCATACATGAGGAAAAATACCCGCGAAATTTAATTTTTTAAAACTACACTGCTGTGATAATGTATTGAGACAGGGGCGGCTTAAGCGAGGGTGCAAGGGGCGCAGCGCACTCGGGCGGCAGGTTGTAAGGGGCGGCAGCGTAGACTTTACTTAAGACAACAAAATTTAACACAGTAAAAATTCACGACATCACGCTTTTGAGTCCTACTATACCTCGACAACGGAAACGTTGAGAAAATAGACAAGGCCTCTGATCGTAATACCAAAGAATGTAAGCTATCTGGGCGGGTCGAGACAATATCTGTACCTGTGTGGGACTTATTTTTTGTGCCTCCTACCTATTGCTCCCTCCATAGCCCCTACCTCCTGCGTCAGGGAATCTTTCGTGGGGCCCATGCCCGATTTTCCACGGGGCCCCTTCTACAGTTAATTTATAGAGTGAAAAAAGTAAAGTTATAAGGATTTTGTCCCTGCCCTCAAGCTGGAGCCCTGTCAGCCCTACCCTTAGAAGGTCATGCCCCTCCCTCACAATTTACCCAAACAATTCCTAACAAAACTTTTTTCGTCCCTTCATTTCGGATTTTGAGCCCCTCCAGAGCCGATAGTTTGGTTTTTTTTGGCCAATGAAATTTTTTTTTACCCGTTCACCCCGGATTTAGCATCCTCTTAAGCGGTGCCCCGTGTGGCCGCAATAGGTCACATGGCCAAGCGCCACCCCTGTACTCTATTACAAGGGTCATGTGTGCATTTTGGTTCCCTCACCCATGGCCCCGCAAGAGCCCGGGATGATTCTCATAATTTTTTGGCTTTTTCAGGCTATAAATTAACTATAGAAAGGGCCGTGAGAAATCTGACTGGGAGGGGGCTTGCAAAAGATCCCAGCCTAGGAGCCCATACCCTCACTCAAAATTTGATCCACAATAGTCAAATGAAGGCAAAGGAAAAATTTGTTTTTTCACTTGTCCGGCCCTTGGAATACCAGAAACACCTTTGAAAAAATTTTCTTAATAAAAATTACCCCGTTAAATACCATCTTTACAGGATAAGTGATGATGGCTCACAAAAATGAGTGCTCTTTCAAGGATTAAGTTATCTGGCATTTATTAAGAATGGTAAAATAATTCTAGAACAAAAACCAAAGACAAAAAAATTTTCTACTTCAAAAGCGGGACGTATGGTCACGCACATCATTTTGCACGATAAACAATGATGTGCGGCTTTCTACTGGAAAAAAAAATCATGTTTATCTCCAGGTGCCCTTCACCGAAGCCCTATCATCCTCCTGGCAGGGTCGCCAGTAGGGGCGGCACATGAGGCTTCGCACCCGGGCGGCAGGTAAGCTCGAGCCGCCCCGTATTGGGACTTCCTCTAAGATTGGCACCACATCTTTAAAGTTTTTTTTAATCGATACTGTAATGCGTCCTTTTAACTTTTAACTGCCCTACTACTGGCCTGAAGCACATCCTAAATAATTTCAATGCAATTTTCCTATCCTGCAAGAACAATGTTGTGGACATTAGAAAAAAAATTCTAAAAAGGCGTATGACAGAAGGCGCAATTTAAAGCCGTTTATTAGAGACTCACTGCATCTGCTGATTTCTAAAAAAAGTGCAATAAATTCTCACGTAAGTCTTTACTTTGAAATGTCCATAACCCGCTCAATACGTCTCTTTGTGTCTGTCAACCTAAAATTTATGGTTTTTAGTGTTGATAATACGCATGCAAAACCAATTCAGAAACGCGTTTTCACAATCTGCAAAAACTGCTTGGATTTGATAGTTGGAAATGATGTCTAAATGCCAAAGATCTGGAGTTCGAATCAAAATGAAAATATCAAATAATTGAAATTGTGCTTCGTATAAATGAAATATTTTAATATTGAAAGCTATATATATAGAGATTAATCTCGTGCCCGTAGTCATACGTCTCATAAATGTGAAATTTTGTCGTAAAACTGAGAGTGAGGCATGAATCCCCTTGCGCACAAGTGTAATTTCGAGGCATTTACGCCCAACCTAAATTTATAAAAGTAAAAAGGACATAATCATTATAAAAAGGATTGTTTTCAGATCAAATTGCCGAAGTTGAATTACTTTACTGCAAAAATGTCAGATTTTTTTTGGGGGAAATACAGTCAAACCCAAAGCGTATTAAAGACCCTTTATAAATATTACACTTTGGTCAAACCCAATCAGACCGGAACTCCAAGAGACTTGAGAAATCACTTCGTAATAACGAAATTTCGTTACGAAGGAATTCCAGATTTTTATATTGTTCCTATGTAAACCTATCCGAGGGATTAGAAAAGTTTTCGTTAAAACGATATTTTTCCCATTATAATGGTATTTGTTAAAATGAGAGTTGTCTGTATTTCGTCTCAAACTATTTTTTTACGTGTATTTGGAGGCTGCATGGGTAACAGGGCATATGGCACTTTACCGGTGAGCCATTAGTCTTAGAGACATACCCAACTAGAAAAAGTATCCAAATCACGTGTCCAACTCAGATATGTCATCCATGTTGTAAGGGATTGTATAGCTATGAAAAAAAAACAAAAAAAAAAAACTTTTTATACCACCCCCGTGTGCCAAAGAACCCAATTAAGAAGTTGTTGCTCTGTCTTCTCGATGCCAACTAAAATAATTTCACGTTTCTAAGTGCAATATTCACCGAGATATGCGAATTCGAAAAATTGAGGAAATTTGGGAAAAAACAGCATTCAATGCGGGCAAAATGGTTTCCCCTCATTTAATGCTGTTTTTTTCCAATTTTCTTCGAATATCTCAGTGAAAATTTGAACTTAGACACGTTGATTTTTTTTGTTGGAGACCAGGAAACAACTTTCCAATTGAGTTTTGGGGCACAGGGTGTCCGCATAAAAAGTTAACATTTTTATTTTAATAACTATGTAACATAGAAGAGTTGATCCACTTTGCCCAAGAATATTTAGAAGACACCAACGAATAAGGCAAATACACAAAAAAAATAATAAAAGTCCTAATGCATTTCAACACCAATGGGTGCCGTCTTCAGAGGAAAAATTTAACCACTAGTTTCGCTGACCAAGTTTCCCATTTGGGTTGAATACCAAATCTTCAAGCTCGGTTGCTCAGCGGAAGAAGTACGTCTGTTCACTTCAAACGTCGTGGTCAGAATGAAGCTGTGAGCCTGCGCTGCATTAGTCTCACCCCTGGCAACATGAGTCAAATATCTGAGTACTACACATTATTCGGGTACTTTTTTCAACTGGAAGTATGCTTCTAGGACCAATGGTTTACCAGTAAAATGCCATATGCCCCGTTACCTATGCGCCCTGTATATGAAATATAGTACGGACTGTTATGTGAAATATTGTGTTGTGTTTAAGCCAACACGCACGTTGCTTCGTTCGCCTGCGAGAGAGCGGTCACATTATGAACCAAAAAGCCACTTGAAGGTAGCTTGTCATCCAACGAAATATCAGATTTTGACCGTATCGAAATTGAAGTCAACAAACTGATAATTTTCTTATTTGAAAATCTGATTATTTATATTTTCCGATGGGCTTGAAATCCTGATAATAAATCATTATTATGTTCACATGAACAGTTTTGTCACTGCATACATGATTTCTCTGGAATGAATGGTTCAAACAAATATTTAAAAAGTTTTCACACGTATTTTAGTTCATTTTTTTAAATTCATAGTAGGGCTACAACATGAACCTATATTCTTGATACATGTATTATTGTTGAAAACGATGTGGAAGGTTGAACTTTTCAATTGTGATTCATTTGTGTGGCTACTCCCTCATTACTACTTTTATCCACATGAAGAGAATAAAATTAATAAAACAGCGTGCTACCATTTTTTGCGATTTTTATCATTATAAGAATGCGTATTTTGGAAGCTACAACTGACATTTCTCAATGAAACCATAATCATTTACACACAAAAAATAACTAATTTGGAAATAATAAAAATTTTATCCAGTACAGTAACTTGACATTGTAACACGACTGAAGACATTGTGCCGTCTTCAAAGCGCAGAGTTTACATTGATTAAAAATATTTTTTTTTAATTGGACTGACACAACACAAAACATACAAATCAAACTGTGAAAAACACAAAACATTGATGACTTTTCTTTCCGAGCTCACCTCAGCATAATATCCGGAAAATAACTGTTTCCTTGACAAAACAATAAACTTCACAAAAAGTAACATTACGATGATACAGACACTTTGTGACCCCAAGGGATTTATTCTATTTTTACTGTATTCTATTATGTTCTACTTTTCTACTTTTTCGTTATTTTCATAAATTAAAAATTAATGAAATTAAATTAAAAAATATTTATACTTCAGGCAATTTTTGAATAATTATCTTCTAATGGGAAAACGGGGGGGGGGAAAGGGAGGGGGAGTAGAAAATTATTCATGTTCGCAAGGGGGCCACAGGAATGAAAAATTGAAAGGGGTCCATGGACAAGAAAAGGTTGAGAACCACTGGTCTAGGGCGTTATCCCGAAAAGTGAAAGGACGTGGGTTCGATTTCCCGCGAGCAGTTGAATTTTCTTTAGCCAGCTGTTAAAAACCTTCGTACATAATTAATGCCCTTCAAGGGAAAAAAATTATTTCAAGTAGCTGCAGCCTTCCATATGCCGGGCTTCCTTTTTTTTCTAGTTTTCCTTTTTCAGTCATGAGCGACAAAATAATTTTTTACGGTCATAATCCTAAAACAATAATATTTGTTAAATATAACTAAATTATGGTGGGGGAAAATCTAAATTCGGCCAATAATAAAATCATAGTAGTGCTCCTAAATTTTTTTTTATCCGACACCAGAGCCAAGACTAGTAATGCATTATAAAATTTTAAATTCGGCGGCTTCATCTTTATACATATATGTATATATGTTACGGTAAAAGCCCGAAGAGTGGTAAAACCTAGTTTTTACCGGTAAATCCTAGGTTTTACCAAGCACTACGGTAAAAGCTGACATTTCGTAACTTTCATGAAAATTAGTAAAAATGTGAATTTTCTAATTTTTATAAATTTGAAAGCTTGTAATTTAGTAATCACAACGATCCCGATTCTAATTAAAATTTTAATTAATTAACTAATTAGTCGTACAAATTCGTCAAAATTAGTAAAATTGCGAATTTTCTGATTTTTATAAATTTGAAAGCTTGTAATTTAGTAATCACAACGATCAAGATGCTAATTAAAATATTAATTAATTAACTAATTAGTGATTAAAATTCGTAAAAATGAGTAAAATTGTGAATTTTTCTAATTTTTATAAATTGGAAAGCTTGTCATTTATTAATCACAACAATCCCAATTCTAATTAAAATCTTAATTAATTAAATAATTAGTCGTTCAAATTAATCAAAATTAGTTAAATTGCGAATTTTTTAATTTTCATAAATTTGAAAGCTTGTAACTTATCAATCGCAACGATCCTGGTGCTAATAAAGATCATAATTAATTAACTAATTAGTCATTCAAGTTCATGAAGTTTTCTAATTTTCTCAACGCCATCGAGTGCACACTTTCCGGATATTTTAATGATCAGGCAGTAAACAGTAATTATACAGCTCATTTCGGGATTTTTCATCTCGGGAACAACCAAAACCAATCGGCAAATTTTGGAAAAAGTATGTTATTATATAGTGTTGTGATATACTCAATCGTAATAACTGTAATTTACAAATTCTGAAAATGATTGATTACGATTGTCTTGGGAAATTTATTGAATTTAATTTATAGTAATTGTTCCAGCTAATGTGTTTTTCGAATAGCCAAAAATCTTATTCCTATTAATTATCTTTAAACAAATTTCCAATCAAAGTTGGTTTAAAGAAATGTTCTCTAAATCATTGTCATTGCTTGGGCAGCGTGGGTTCCAAGCGCAGTGAGTAGGAGTTGTTCCATTTTATTTTCTGCAATTTTTGGAACTGCTAGAAATCTTGTGTGAAAAAAAAAAAGCCAGCCATATTCAAAACCACTTGTCTGAACTATCCTGTATCAATAACTTTTTACTCTTTCTTTCACAACAAAATTGCTAAATTTTGTCGGACAGTTATCTACTCTACGGGAAGTTTTGAAGCTCCTTTAAAGTGTGCTTTACTATGGATATTTTGAAAGGCCTCACGCGTGAGGCATTATCTTATTAGCACTGTCCCCCTCTGTAAAGTTTCGCTATTGTTCGTCTGCGAAACCCTTTTTTCAATAAGAGAAAATACTCGATTTCATCACACCAACAACCTGCACTTTTCTTTGAGATTTTAATAACTCAGACCACATAACAAAACAAAACTCATATGTATAAAAAAAAACGACCACACAGTTTCATTGACCATCGCCTTTCTCTTTTTCTCGCTACTTCCAGTAGCCCATAGCCCACTAAACAATTAGTGTCAATTGAATGTCAAACAATTGAATGTCTAGTCGGCCGTGAGTAGCCTCTCTTTTCCTACGTCCGCCCCAGGCAGATCCCGACACCAACTGTCCCTCTCTTCTCGTCCCCTTTCTCTCTCTTTTTCTTTTCTCTCCCATCACCGTTCAGTTCCTTGCATCATCATCTCTTTCACCTCCCGGTCGGGGGGAGGTTTGTCTCCCTCATACCTCACACCCTCCCAGGGGCGGTTCGAGCTTATCCGCCGCCTGGGACCGTCGTGAGACAGTTTAGTTTTTCCGAAGATGATGTGTCACTCTCCGCTATCCATACGAAGGTTTTTTTTCAACAGCTGGCTGATGCTAAGATAAATCCAGAAAAGAAAATTCAACTGGCCTTGCGGGGAATTGAACCCACTTCCTCTCACTTGCCGGGTGAGCACACTGAACTACAAAGTACAAGTAAACGAATCCTCTTTCCTTGCAGCTCGCGTGCTCTGAACGGGACCGTACATAGATAGCCAGACTGCTGTCAAAACTTTCGCAGCAGAGAGTGACATCATTTTCGGATAAATTACCATCTCGTGGCAATGTCAGAAATTGTGAGCTTCGGCCTGAGTTAGATCTGGCTGTCCATGTACGGCTCCATTCAGCGCACACAAGCTCCAAGCAAAGAGGATTCGTTGGTTTTGTGGTCTAGTACGCTCACCCGGCAAGTGAGAGGACGTGGGTCCGCACAAGGGCGCTTAAATGTTCTTTCCTGGATTTATCTTCCAGCAGTCAAAACCTTCGTAGTAACAGCGGTGAGAGACATCATCATCGGATATTATCAAAGCCTTTGAAAGTAGGAAAAGAAAAGCGTTAGCGAAAAGGGGGAAACACCTTCAATGCCCGTGCTTAGAAATATTCACACTATAATTCTGCCTCAGATTAATTACTTCGGAAGTATAAAATTTCATTTATTTATTTATAGGTTCAATGTCGAGTAAAATATACTTGTAAGGACCGGGTGGTGGGGGACACCAAAACCATTCAAGTGCTCAGGGCCTCCAAACATCTTAATCCGGCCCTGTTAAAAGACAGCAGATGCTGTCTTTTTAATCTCCCTTTTCCTCCTAGAATGTGCCAATCTCAAATGGCTGGACTTGAATCACTATGGCCTTCTTTCGAAGGGCTCGAACACTTTTCAAACGAGCAATAATATAAACCAAATCCAGCTCCTGGAATAGGCTCTGCACGCAAGCTGCTACGGAATATGGTATGCCCTATAAGGCAGTATTTCGACCCAGGCGAACGCAGATGCAACTTCCAATGCAGTCCATCTCCCCACCAAAAGCTATAACAGAGAAACATCTGGCAAGCCTTTTCCCAGAGTTGTGTACATCAATACCGATCCAAAACAACCATCTGAACAGCCCTCTTGCATAGCCACCATTTGAAGGACATGAGGTCTTACGAATAATACAAGGTGATTCAGAAAAGATGGGAGAAACTTTAAGAAGTGATAGTTCACCCAATACAAACAATTGTCATCAAAGAATGCATGATCTAACATCAAACGTAAACGCGCTAGTGCCTTTCGAAACGGCCGCTTCGCAAACGTTAAAACGGCATTCCCGTTGAAATTTATCGGAATAAAAATAACGCCATTCATGCATGCAAATGTAACCTGGGGAAGAAAAAGAAACCGTATGCAGATCTGCGTCACAGTGAATAAAAGGCGTGGACTCAGTATTACTAAAGTGCGTCATTATCCAGTACGTTACAACTGTTAGAACGGTTGCACGCTGGCATAAATTTACAAGGCTGAAGTCCGCGCCTTTTATTCACTGTGACGCAGATTTGAGTACTGTTTCTTCTTTTTTCTCAGGTTACATTTGCATGCACACACATGGTGTTCTTTATCTCCAGATAATTTTCAACAGGAATGTCGTTTTAATGTTTGCGGAGCAGCCGTTTCGAAAGGCGCTCCCGCGTTTGCGTTTCATGTTAGACCATGCATTCTTTGATGACAATTGTTTGTGTTGGTGTGTACTATCGCCTCTTGAAGTTTTTCCATCATTTCTGAATCACCCTGACGATGGACAGAAGAAAGGTGCTCGAAAAACTTTTTATACAAAGATTCTCCTACTATGTTGACCAGGACGGCCTCCTTCATCTTTTCAATTTGGTTTTTGTTTGGCTCACTCAACACATGATGCCCTTCATTTAATGGAACAGATTGAGAATAGGAGGAAGGAACATCTACTCACATCGTTATCTCCCTCGACATTAAGAGAGCTTTTAATTGTGTGCTTCATGAGGTAATAACTAATAGCCTTCGAATTATGTCTACTCCTCTTCAGCTAAGAAAAATTTTGGAGGACATTTTCTCGGGACGCACCCGATCACTCTTAATATAAGTACAGCACCAGCATCCAAAACGTTGGTTTGAGGTTGCCCCCAGGGCTTATGTGGCGGACCCGCTTTCTAGGAATACTACATTCGATTCATTACTTCTACTCCAGTGGGCCTCGAGGATCACAGCATAAGCCTTTGCCGATGACTTCCTTCTCTTGATGTCTGCTAAGGAACCCACTGAAATTACAGCCTCTGTCAACGCTGCGTTGACACAGATCTCCAAATGTTTACAACAAAATGATCTGCAAGTGGAACCATCCAAGTCATCATTTCTCTGGCAAAACAAGAGGAAAAAGAGTCCCGCTATGAAAACTAACGGGGAACAAATTAAGTTTGCCGAAAAAGGTCTCAAAATTTTCGGAATATGGTTCGTCAACAAGCTAATATTTTTTACACACTCACATTACTTACTTAGAAAAGCTATCAATACGCTAGATCATTTCAGACGATTATTGGGTGCAGGGTGGGGATACCATCGTAATCTGGGGAACACCCTCTGCAGAACTGTACTGCATCGACAGATTGCCCTTGGGGCTCCCATCTGGTTTTCTACCCCCTCTGCTCGGCGCCTGGCAAGGATGGACGTGATTCAAAGACAAGCTCTAATTTATACCACGCGAGCGTATCGAACCATGGCCACCATTTGTTTTACAGATTGCAACTGGTAACCCCCCCCCCCCCGGGACTAGCTATAAAATCTTTTGAGATTTATGAAAATTGGAAAATTCGCAATTATACCGATTTGCACGAATTTAAATGACTAATTAGTTAATAAATTATGATCTTAATTAGCATCAATATCATTGTCATTAATAAATTACAAGCTTTCAAATTTATAAAAATTCGAAATTTTACTAATTTTGACGAATTTGAAGCACTAATTAGGTGATTAATTATGATTTTAATTAGCATCGGGATCATTTTGATTATTAAATGACAAGTTTTCAAATTTATGAAAATTAAGAAATTCGCAATTTTACTAATTTTTACGAATTTTAATCACTAATTAGTTAATTAATTAATATTTTAATTAGCATCAGGATCGTTGTGATTACTAAATTACAAGCTTTCAAATTTATAAAAATAAAAAGATTCGCAATTTTACTCATTTTTGCGAATTTTATCACTAATTAGTTAATTAATATTTAATTAGCATCTGGATCGTTGTGATTACTAAATTACAAGCTTTCAAATTTATAAAAATTAAGAAATTTGCAATTTTACTAATTTTGACGAATTTGAACGACTAATTAGTTAATTAATTAAGATTTTAATTAGAATCGGGATCGTTGTGATTAATAAATGACAAGCTTTCCAATTTATAAAAATTAGAAAAATTCACAATATTACTCATTTTTACGAATTTTAATCACTAATTAGTTAATTAATTAATATTTTAATTAGCATCTTGATCGTTGTGATTACTAAATTACAAGCTTTCACATTTATAAAAATTAGAAAATTCACATTTTTACTAATTTTCATGAAAGTTACGAAATGTCAGCTTTTACCGTAGTGCTTGGCCCGAAATGTATACGTTTTCAAGCGTATTTCGGGCTTTTACCAACTCGACTTGGTAAAACCTAGGATTTACCAGTAAAAACTAGGTTTTACCACTCTTCGGGCTTTTACCGTAACATATATATATTCACGCAAAGAACAATATAGAGAATTCCCAAAATAAGAAATACAGGGTGTTCTGTTAATGGACCGACAAACTCAAAGGGTTGTTAGTAGGCATCAAGAGTAACAAAAATTGCAATGGAACATGGTGTCGCAAACCACGTTGAGAGAGTGAAACTCGCAAAAAACGCATGCAAGCTCTGAGTCCAGTGGAGACGAAAGATGGATGTCACTTGATCGCTGAATGCGTTCGTGAACTTACTCACCATATTTGAGGGGCGCGGTAGCCTGGTCGATAAGATGCTCGCCTAAAGTACCAAAGGATGTTTAGAGGTGTCGCGAGTTCGATATCCGGTTCGTCCTTGTTAGAAAACTTTCCTGACACAGGGGTACAACAAAGAACGGCGACTTGACCGCAGCAAAACATTGCTACCGCAGAGAGTCCCCCATCGAGGGGTTAGCGCACCAACCTCTCGATGAGAATAAAAAAAAAAAACAAGCCTGCCGTTCGGAATCGGCAATAAATTGTAGGGCCCGGTCTAATTAGCCCTCGTGTGCAGAAAATGACCGTGGTGCGACAAAAATTGAGCAATGATCAAAGAGCTCACCATATTTGACGTGAGCAGCGTCGCGAAACGCATGCGCTGGGGTAGGGTCACACGCTGCGGTCGACGTAAATTAGTGCTATTGCGGTAGTAAGCACATGTATGCTGTTAGTTGTCTGTTTCAATGAGTATCGTGATGGCTTCGAGCACATCAGGGAATTGCTTTTACGTCGTTGTAGACGGTGCAATGACACCAGCGGCCGCCACTTGCAACAACTTTTGCAATAATTAATCAAATCTTTTTGCAGTTATTATTGTACTTTTTGTTGTTCCAGCGTCACGTCGAAACCTACACGCATTTTTCGCGATTTTCACCCTCTCAACGTGGTTTGCGACACCATGTTTCATTGCAATTTTTGTTCCTCTTGATGTCTACTAACAACCCTCTGAGTTTGTCGGTTAATTAACAGAACAGCCTGTATATCCCGCACGCAGCATAGCACACCACAATCGAAGAGGCATAGGATGAGAGAGGAATTTTCTCTTCACTTTCGCATTTTTAAGGGCTAGATAAGAAGAAAAAAAACTTACTAAGTGAACCGAACCACACACACACACAGCAATCTCAAAGAAAGATAAAAACTTTTCCGCCATTTGTTTATGGACCGGAGATGAAAAACCATAATAAAATGCTGTAGTATTCACGAATGTTATGTACGTGAAAACACCCGTTTTTATGTATATATATATATTGTCGTGCGAGATTCATCATCAAGCGCAACCGAGGGAAAAAATAAAAGCATCATCAATACCTAGGAGAAAATAAAAAGGGAGAGGCAGGAAGAGGGCGAAACACCCCTATTAAACGAGAGGGAGGGAGGAAAGAGGGAGAGTTTTCCCGCCATTCAGCAGTAACATTAGAGCCCCCTTACGGAATTTGCAGCAGACCTATCTACTTGCGGAAATGGTCGTGACGGTTTCTAAAGTGGGGCCCATATTACTGATGTCTAGCTTTTGCAATCTCGTTGATTGTTTCTCAAGCTGATTTGCAATGTTGCTACACATTATATCGGTTTTGTGCTGAAAATTTAACATATTTTTAACAAAATACGATAGAATAGTGAAATAGTACCGTCAATCTTTTTTGTGCCAAGAGAGAAAGAGAGAGAGAGGTGTGCGCGCGTGCCCCCCTAATATACCTAACCGTCTGCGTGCGTATCTAGGGTCGTGAAGTTAATGCTGCCATCCATATTTCGAATTGTGAGTGAAGTATATTGAATATTTGTACTGTTGTAGATAGAGCCGCAAGTAGGGAAGGACAGTCTGGCACCCTGGGCACTAGCTGGACCAGCAGGAAGCCAAGTTTTGCTTTTTGTTCGTTTGTAATTAAGAGAAGGGGCGCCGAAATGGGAACTTTCCTCGAGCGACAGTGTCAACTTTTGTCGTGTTTAGGCATGATAAAAAGGCAATAAACGCAATTTTCGATTAATAATTAGTATCAATTAAGTTCGAGTATCAATTAAGATTTCGAGTGTCCGATTGAATAAAATCAGTTTCCTTCAAAAACCTAGCAAAAGGATCCTCCGAGAACAAAGAAGTGGTTGATGGAAAAGCAAACTTTTTTCCGGGGGGCGAAAGAGAAAAATAAACAAGAATTCATTGTAAGTACGTAACTGTATCTCTGAAGAAAATGCCTGCATGTTAAAATTTTCAGTGATAAGAAATGTCCAAAAAACATGACCTATAGCTCGAAAATGCCCAAAATATGACTTGTCACAGAAAAATATGATTATGTCATAAAATTCCGAGCCGTACCCATTACAATTCAGTGTTTCATGTTTTTTTCTCGAAGATATGTGTTTTAAATAACGTCTTATGTTATTTTTATATTACACTGTTTTCTATATTTTCTTCTAGGTAGAAGATAGAAAAAAGGGAGGAATAACTTTGCAGCGATTCAAAGAGCTTGTGACCGAGTTTTTTACATCTATGGATGCTAATACACCTAGCAGAAATATTTTTGGTCCACTTGATCCAAACATGGCTGATGGAATTCTTGCTAGAGCAGCTCCAAATACATGTGATAAGAAATAAGACAGACAGTTATAATGCCGAGAGCCAAATATTTCGCAGAAATCGCATCATAACTTTCGCACACCGTGAAGAAATTTTGCTTGTTTTTGGTGTCAGCATTTTGAATCTCATTTTATGATTAACTATATTACAAAAGTAAAATGCTTTTAGATTAAAAAAAAAGAAACATCTTTTCTAATTCAAGCATTCTTCGCTTTTCCGGACATTTTGTAATCATCATTTATTAATTAAGAATGTTCTCTGTATAATTTGCATTTTCAACTTGATTTGAGATTTTTAGTTGGTAATGTCACTTCGGGTATAACCCTCTAATGCATCGTATAAATCAGTGTTTCCCAAAGTGGGTTATATTGCCCCCTGGTGGGCAATCGGACTCTTCAAGGGGGCGATACCAGCTTCAGACACGATTGGGGGTCTATGAGTGGTCATAAGGGGGCGATGGGAGGACGAAAGGAAAACATAAGTTTTCGAAAACTCGGACCCTTTTTTCAAGGGAGCCTTCGTAAATATCCTTGCCCGATGGGCAAAAAAACTAAGAATATTACACACTGTATATAGTTGTACTTATTTCATCTGAACAGAGCTAAAATGTTTTTCCCCCTTTGAATACGCGCTGTACATTCCAGATGTATTTTTTAACTGAACGTAACATTTTAATTGATCGATAAAGCCTATTGTTGCAGATTTCAACACCATCTGGGGATAGTCAAGCAACCCCTGGGACTGATTTTGTTAATGACTCTCATTATTGGAGCCATGCCCCCCCCCCCCCACACAAAGATGGGGTTGGTTCTTGTTTCAGAGCCCCGAGACGATTCTCATCATTTTTTTCACGTTATAAATTCACTACAGCAGCGGACCGTCAAAGAGCCTATCCACAGGGCCCTGTGGCAGGATGTGTGGGGCCATGATTTTAGTATCACTGTTCATTCATTCAAAAAATCTGAAACCCACCCCCCCGAGAAAATCATGCCTACGCCTATGTAGTAGTATATATTAATAGTATTACACACTCAATTATATAATTATATATATTCTAATATATTATCTCAATCATATATCTTTCAAAGAATTTTCGACTGTTTTTTACGTTCAATTAGCGTGGTTTCATCTGAATTTTTTTCTTTCAATGTTTGAGGTGAAAGATGAAATTCGTTGCGATGTAACGAGATTTCTGATATGTTCATAAAACAATGGTAAATATCCAATGAGACTCATTCAGAATTGTACGTAAAAAAAAATAATACATTGCAATGATTTCTCTCCCGTTGATACTTACCAGTTTTAATCAAGAAAGAAGTGAGAGTCCTGAGTTTGAAATATTTTGGCTATCTCGGAATAATGCCTGGACAATGTTTTGGATAGAGAATGAACAAAATTAAACACCAGACATCTTTTGTTTAATTTGAATTTGTTCATTATCTTGTGACATTGCACGGCAAAAACTCCATTTTCTCTTGTGGAATCGTTCACACCCGAAATAACATAACAGAAAGAAAAAAAAAAAAAATATATATATATATATATACACATATATATATATATAAATAAATAAATAGTTTTTGAAATACGTTTTAACGTTAAAATAAATTAGTTTTTGAAATTATCAATCAAGCCGCTTGTGAGACATTCGTTGTTGTTTTAAATAAAATTTTGAAACTAATTCGAACGAGAGTGTATAGTTTCAAAATTTTATTTAAAACAACAACGAATGTCTCACAAGCGGCTTGATTGATAATTTCAAAAACTAATTTATTTTAACGATTGAATTTTGATTTTTTTCACAAGCTTTATTGTTGAACATTTCGAGTTCAAATCCTTTATTAGTGTAACTGCTAACCAAAATGAATTATTATACACCACATTTCATTAAATGACCGATTTTGCTTATAAGTGATCCCCGGGCAGCTTCGAAACGGTTGCATTCATCCTTTGAAGACTTCACCTATAGTGTGTCGCTTTAGGAAAACTCACGGCTTTTTCCTCCTTATTTACCTTTATCGTTGGTTCCTTCTTTGATTTATCAAGGAAAGGATTATTACTATTATAAATTGTAAACGTATTTAATAGCAAACGTACAAGATTGGTAAAAATCCACTCGACAATTGAATCGACAGTCCAAAGACAAAACTCAAATAATCTTTGGCAGTATTTTAGTGATTTTAGTGATTAAGAAAAACAAAAAAAGACAACTGTTGGCGCACAATAAGTAGTGAACTGTATTTGAATGGTTTCAGGGAACAGCTGTCATATAGTTCGCCACTTGGCGATTTTTGGCGCCAAACATGTCTGTTGGCCCGACGAAGAGTCGCTAAGGCCGTCAGACACTACGGCCGCCGAAAAAAAAATCATCAGCGTGCAAAACATAAGAAACCACCAAGCATAAAAATAGAAAAAAATATCAGTCAAAAAAAATTACACCTAGACCATTTTTTTAATAATATACAGATCGGGGCATAAGGAATTCCGGGGATAAATATTCTATGCATTAAACCTAAAACCCGGACCCTTTTCTTAATAAACGGATCCGGGCATGTTGAATAAATTTTCTGGAATTCCAATATTCTATGCGTTAAAACTAAAACCCGGACCCTTTTTTTAATAAATGGAAAAATTCTGTAGGTTCATTTTAAATAATAAACCGATAAGACAGAAGGCATGGCAATGGATGAATATGTAATAAATACAACGAAATAATAAAACGGTATGATACAACCTGACCAGTAGATAATGAGGAAATAATAATCCAAATGACGCGATCTACAGAAAGGAGGAATAATAATCCAAGAGACGCGCTGGAAATGGAACAGCGGCTGTTTAGAATTTTTGAAAACACGCGGTGAACAAAAAAAAAAAAAAAATCCTGTTTGGCGAAGCCAGCGCCACCTGGTATCACCCAGCGAAAACTGAAAAGATGTTAAAAATACGGCAACCTAGAACCCCATTATGATTGTCTTGGCGACTTATCGCGAGGAAAAAGTCGCCAAAGTTGTGGCGGACCATACTGCATCTGTTCCGCAAAAATAAAGGGGAAAACACGAACAAGCAACTACATCGATGCTGCCATCTATGAAACAAAACATAAGAACAACCTGGGCTCTAAGGGTACGTCCATAGTGCACCGCTTCCCGCTTCTCGCTTTATTGCTTAAACCGCGGCAGTTGTAGAAGGCGAGATGATCCCACGCGATTCTAGCTGGTGGTGGTTATAGTGCACCGCTCGCGGGAGCGTCTGCCTGCATGGGCAGTTGGCATCATTGGGCTATCACGTGGGGATCAATTGTGAGTTTTTGTTGACAACAAAAAATATTTATTATAAAACTAAACATGAAAGAATGACGAATGTACATGAAATTAATAGGACTCGCCTTGAAGTTGCAATGGGTTTAGTGTAATCGCTAATTATAGTAAATTAATTAATTGATGATAAATCAGCGATTTCGCTTTTAGTGCCACAACAAATTTTCGATTAGAAAAACGAAAATTAATCGTTACAAAATTCCGTTTGATTTAGTTTTATCGTTAATTAGTTTATATTAATGATAAAACTAAATCATGATCGATAATTAACTAATCAACTAATAACGATAAAACTGAACTGGCCGATAATTAACTAATTAACGGCAAAATCCGTTGGATTTCGTTTTATCGTTAATTAGTTTATTAACGATAAAACTAAATCATGATCAATAATTAGTAACGATAAAACTAAATCATGATCAATAATTAGTAACGATAAAACGAAATCCAACGGTATTTTGATTAATTAACGATATCGTTTTCATTACGTCAACTAATTAACGATTAGTATTAACAATAATTAGGCGTCATAAAAACTCCGTTGGATTTAGTATGATAATTAATGGTCCTTAATTAATTAACGATTTCGCTTATTATGTCATAACTAATTAACGATTAGTATTAATAATTAATCGTCACAAAAACTCCAATTGGATTCACTATAATTGGTAATTTTCTTTAATTACTTAATCATTAACGATTTCGCTTTTATTATGTCATAATTAATCAACGATTAGTAATAACGATAATTGATCGTTACAAAAACTCCGTCGATTTACTATTCCATTATAAAACGAACACTTAGAGGAAAGTATCCGTTCAAAACTGCAAGCGGAGCCCGTCAAGCGAGAAAAAGAAATAATAATTCATTCTGGTTAAAGCGGGTAAAAGCAGTTTGAGCCGGTATAAGCAGGTAGGCGGGCGCACTATGGCCGCCCCAATGAGTTTTCACGATCTTTTTTCAGCCGCGATAAAGCGAGTAGCGAGAAGCGGTTCACTATGGACGTACCCTAACATCCCGCCCGGCGTTGAAATATTAATTAACACATAAATGAAATGAATAGGATAGGTACAAATCAATTATACACTTTAAAAATTCAACATCACTGCATCCTGAACATTGTGCAAACAACAAGAGAAACTTTTTTTTTTTTTTTACATCAGGGATATTGCTCTTGGAATGGAAGGGGACAAATTTTAGAGACGGTTTTCTTTATGACACCATTCTTTGTCTTGACCAACACTACTCGCACCTTTTGATCACATCCCTTGATCACATCTTGAAGGCGACCCAGTCGCCGACTACAAGGGGGGCAGTGATCTTCCTTAAGGAGGACAACATCACCTTGTTTCACATTGTCTTTGTCGAAGCACCACTTGTTTCGCTGCTGCAGTGTGTTCAAGTAGTCCCTATGCCATCTCTTCTAGATGTTCTGCACAAACTTGGTTGTGCGTTGCCAACGATTCAGACGATTTTCATTCACATCAATCAGGTCTGGCTCTGGAACAGTTCTGATGGGACGACCGACCAGAAAATGACCCGGTGTTAGAGCCTCCAGATCTGCAGGATCAGATGACATCGGTGAAATAGGTCTAGAGTTGAGCATTCCTTCAATCTGGGCTGACACTGTCAGGAACTCTTCCAGTGTCAGATTTGCACTGCCAACTGACCTCTTGAAGTGGTATTTGAATGCCTTCACTCCTGCCTCCCACAATCCTCCAAAATTTGGAGAGCTAGGAGGAATGAACTTCTAGTTCACAGATTCTGACGACAGAAAATCAGTCACACATTCACCAGGTAATGTAACCAACTGACCGAGGTTCTTCAACTCCCTTTGAGCACCTACGAAATTTGTTGCATTATCAGAAAATATTACCGAACTCCTTCCTCTTCTTGCGAAAAACCGCTTCAAGCATGCGATGAAAGATTCAGAAGTCAGATCTCCAACCATCTCTATGTGAGCAGCTTTTGTCACAAAGCAGATGAAAATAGCAACATAAATTTTCTTCACAGCTCCCTTCCTCTGATTAGAGATGTTCACGTGGAAAGGACCACAGAAGTCAACACCACAGATATTAAATGTCGAGTTCGGGGTAACACTGTTCTTTGGAAGTTCACCCATAATTTGAGACACATTTTTGGGATGAACACGGAAGCAAGTCACACAATTATGTACAACCTTTCTTGCCAGATTTCTTCCACCAAGTGGCCAAAAGACCGCGCGAACAAGGTTCAGCAAGGCTTGTGGACCAACATGAAAATTCTTGTTATGGTAATGCTCAAATATCAGATGAGAGAGTCTGTGACTTGCAGGAATCACTGCTTGATGTTAACTCTCAAAGGCAATTTCAGCATTTCTGAGACGTCGACACGAATAACACTAGTATCATCCAAAAAGGGGTTGAGGCATCTCAGCTTACTCTTAACAGATACAGATCTACTTTTAATCAGATCTGACAGTTCCTTTGAGAATTCCTTCTTTTGAACTTCTTTCACAAGATACATTTCTGTTGCCTTCAACTCTTGAACAGTTAGTGGACAATGACATCTCACTTGAGGATTTCTCGAATTGTGTATGAATCTAAACACACAACTCAATATTCTGATAATCTTCACATAGCTGTTGCTGATAGTTAAAATCTGAGACAGCAGAGCATTATCCTTGATGATGGCTAACACATTGCTTTGAATTTCCTTCAATTCTTGTTGACATTCCTCTTCAGAAGGGTGTGGACAATTGTCACAACGCTGCACCTTGTCTTCATGAAGGAAGGATGGGCCTCTCCACCACAATGAAACGTCACAAATTTTTGATGTATCGAGACCTCTGGAGACTAAATCTGCTGAATTTTCCTCTGTCCTTACATGAGACCAATACATTGCAAGAGAGTTTTTGAATTCTGGAAACTCTGTTTGCAACAAATGTTTTCAATAGATGCGGAGATGTCTGAATCCAACTCAGGGCAATAGTGGAATCAGTCCACAAATACATACGCTGAATTTCCAGCTTCAATGAATACAAGACCTTAATTATAAGTTTGGATAGCAATTCAGCTGCACATAACTCTAGACGAGGTATTGTGATGGTTTTGATTAGAGCCACTATGGATTTTCTGCACACCAAATTCACCTTGATGATGCCAGATGACGTCATGCATCTCAGATAAACTGCAGCACCATATGCAAGCTTCGATGCATCACAGAAGCCATGAAGTTCTGAATGAATCACATTATCAACATGAATGTAACGAGGCACTCGTACATATTTAAGATCGAGCAAAGAAATCGCAAAGGTCTGCCATTCTTGAGTGATTTTCTCAGGAAGTGGTTGATCCCAATCAACCTTGAGAAGCCACAGCTTCTGCATGAATATCTTTGCCCTCACAATGACTGGACCTAAAACCCCCAACGGGTCGAACAATCGAGAGATGTATGACAACAATGATCTTTTACTAAGCACTGAACATGTATTTTCAAATGAAGATACAGTGAACTCGAACGTATCATGCACTGGATTCCACAGAACACCTAATGTTTTGACGCAATGTCCATCACTTGAGACATCAAACCGCTAACCTTGATTTTCACATGGCACATTTTGCATCAGCTGTTTTTCGTTCGAACACCACTTCTGTAGATTCATTCTACCAGCTTGCAGCATGTTCACCAGTTGAGTCTGCATTTCAATGGCCGAGCTGACATCGTCGGTACCAGATACAAGATCGTCGACATAAAAGTCAGACTTTGCAACTGTGTGAAGCTGCTAACGGAAACTGCATCTCTTCATCAATCACAAGTTGCTTAAGGGCTCTTGTAGCCAGATATGGAGCACTAGTCGTTCCATACGTCACCGTGCCCAGCTGGTAAATTTTCATTGAACCATCAGCGCTATCCTTCCACAAGATTCTCTACAAGTCCCTTTGACCAGGATCGATCTCAATCATCCGGTGCATCTTCTCTATATCAGCAGTGAAGGCAACGCGATGCTTTCGGAACCTTGCCATGATTGAGAACAGGTCTTCTTGGACCAGTCCACCATTCCTCTGCAAGTCATTCAGAGAAAGTCCATTTGAAGTAGGGGCTGATGCGTTGAACAGACTCTCAACTTAGTTGTACTTTTTTCAGGGCGGTACACAGGGTGGTGAGGCATGTAATATACCACATTAGCACAGTCTACCTTCACTTCGTCCATATGGCCCAGACTTTCATATTCCAATATGAAATTTTGATAAAGTGACCTGAGGTGTGAATCTTTGGACAGTCGTTTCCACAGTGAATTCAGCCTCCGAAGAGCAGCTTCTTTCGATTGGCCTAAGCACTCAGGGTCATCTTTTAGTGGCATTTGTACACAATATTTTCCTGTAGCATCTCTTTTGTGAGTCTTTTGGAAATGCTCCTCACAAAAGACTTCATCATCCGACAGAATTTTCGGAAGCACATCATTTTTCTCAATTTCCCAAAACCGCTGGATAGATTGTTCCAAGCCCTCGTCTCGAGAAAGGACGCACAACTGTTTACTATGAGTACTGGGGATACAACCACAAACTATGTAGCCAAAAACTGAGTTCTGCAACACAATCTTGATACGAAGTTTCGAATTTCGCAACAAGTCGAAGAATATCTCCGCGCTTCGGAACAACCAAGTCAACTTCGGAACAACCAAGAAATCCAAATTGCTTGAGAAATCACCTTTTGCGTTGGAAATCTTAGCAGAGATTTTACCTTGATGGTCTGAGTAACACCATTTATTCCGCTCACCGGAGCATACACTTTCGTCTTTTTCAAGCCCAAAGTTTCGGCACAGCTGGCCGATATCAAATTCGATTGACTGCCGTTATCTAAGATAGCTCGAACATCCCTAATATTTCCCGAAACATCTTCGATTCGCAAAACGACAGTGCTCAGAACGTGGTCGAACCTTTGTTTATATTACTCAGGCTCTCAGGCTTTGAAAAGAAAAAGATCGCTCGTCAGTTGTTTCTGCTGCGACTTCCGGTGACGCGACAAATCCGCCAGCTGATGACGGCGCGTTGTCCCTGTGGGTTTTGTAGCCGTGCAACAGGGAATGGTGTTTCTTTTTGCACACAAAACACACATTTTTTGATTTACACTGAAAAACACCATGGGAAGCTGATCTCATGCAATTGAAACACAATCGACTTTTTTGTACAATATCGTGACGTTGAAATACGTCCATTTTTTGAAACTGCACACACTTGTTTAATGAATGAGAACCCTCACACAAGACACAAACATTAGTATCATTGGAGCTTTTTACCATAAGATTTTTCACACCCACAGACACTCTTGGTTTATATTTCGCAGCACTATTGACACTGGTGCTATCAAGTACAAGACTGCGCTTTTCCAGAAACTGAAGAAATTCAGGAAGTTTCACTATATCCGAAGTGGATAGTGTTGATTCGAACTGGTGTCTTGTATGCACATCTAGTTTCTTCAGCAGCACACTGGTGAGTAGAATATCGGTCAAGTCATTTCTCTCAAACCCCAGGACCTTGAGCACTCTGAGATTTCGTTTCACGCTGTCCAGAAGGTGTCGAAGCTCCTTTGCCGATTCTTGTTGAATGGTCTTGCAATTGATGATGGGTTGGACATGAGAATCGACTACCATTCTCTTGTTTTCGAATCGCTCTTCTAGGGCTTTGAACAAGGACTCGTAACTATCGTCCACAGACTCGACATTCTTGGCATCACCCTTCAATGACGCTCGTAAATAATGGAGTTTCTGCACGTTTGTTAGATGTATATTTGCTTCTATAAGTTCAATGAACTGTACCTTGAATAGATTCCAGTCTTCGTATTTGCCGGTGAAGAGCGGGAGTAGGATCTCCGGAAGTTTCATTTTTCCAGATTCTTTCGGCTTTGACGGCTCATTCGATGTTTCCTCTCGGCAAGTATTCTGAAGAGCTGTCAATTTTACCTGAATATCGTCTAATCGTTCTTCAATGGCATAAAGTTCACCGTCAAAAGCCTCGACGTTCACATCTGCTGGGAGATCGTAGAGACTATTTCGCAACTTCTCCAACAGTTCTCTGGTTGCAGTGACTAACATCAACTTCACATTTATAGCGACAATAGAATTACTGGAGCGTTGAAACTCGCTGATGAACTTTTCCAATGCCATCACCTTTGCTTTAAGTGAACCTCTCTGCCGTATCAACTTGGTATCCATTTCGTCACTGGATCGTCTCCGGCTCGACGGACAAACAATGTTGGCGCACAATAAGTAGTGGACTGTATTTGAATGGTTTCAGCTCATGAAAGCAGAACAGGCTCACTTAGAAATTCAACATTTAATTATAAAGAGAACTTAATGTGAAACGCGGTTCCCGGAGGAACGCTACAGGCAGGTCCACACACCTGTACTCACACAGAAAAACTAAAAAGCACAAGCAAAAAAAAGGGGAAAACACGAACAAGTAACTACATCGATGCTAGGGAGATGCTGCCACCTATGAAACAAAACACAAGAACAACCTGGGCTCTAACAACTACAACGAAATAGCTGGGACTCTTATTCCATCGGGGTCGATCTCTGATAAGGGGAAAAGTCATAAAGCAGAAAATCATAAAGTAAATCATAAAGCAGAACAGACAACCCATGCTTCAGAAAGTGTAAACACGATTGCGTATCTAGTGCGTTACAGCAACACAAATTCTAATTGAACATTACCTAATAATAAATTCATCGGATCACTCAACTCATCTCAACACCTTACTCTGTACCCCATGTCAAAGTAGAACATAGATGTCTGTATGGGATGGGGAGCGGGCAGGGCCGCAACTAGGAGGGTTCAAGCGGGTCTGGTGCTCCGGGCGCCGGACTAGAGGGGGCGCAAATTTCACTCTTTAACCTCTCCTTCAACATTATGAGGGACGCCGAAATGCGTGCTTGCCCCGGCTGACCAATCATCTAGTTGCGGCCCTGGGAGTGGTGCGCGTCTGGTAATAAAAGTAAAAAAAGGTGAGAATGGGGGGCAGGAGGACGATTAAAAGAATATTTATTTTTTTATACAACGTGATCATTCCGAAAAGATCCTTATAATCTGTAATGAAATATATAATCTGTACTGAATAAAAATAACAATTTTCAGTAATTTTTTTTTTCAATCTCCAACAATAACAATTATCACATTTACAAGAAAAATTGACAGAAATAGCATTAAAAGAGGACCTGAAGTTCAAATTTGAAGATGGCTATTAATTGTTCTGGTTGCAAAAGCAAATACCGTACCTGGAATTAATGGGATATGCAGTGAAACCTCCCATAACGGACACTCCCCGTTAGTAGACACCTCCGGTTACCGAACACTTTTTGAATCACGTCAACGGGATTCCGCATGTGCGACTGATTATTTTACTATCCATTAAGGGACACTCCTCGTTAACGGAGAAAATTTTCGATCCCGTGAGTGTCCGTTATTGAGAGGTTCTAATGTAGCTAAAAAATTTCAGGTGCGAGACGTTTCAACGCAGTCACAAATCTTTCAACAAAAATCGAAAGCACCTACAGATATTCAGTTGTGAGGATTTGAGAATGCTGCTTAGTGAAACTAAGTGACAATCATCACACTTAGAAAATATCTCTATTAATAATAAAATTATTTTTATTAAAACTAAGTGACAATTGTCGTTGTGTCTGTGTTTTTCCAAAAAAAATAATTTTATTAATAATATAATTATTTTTTGCGCCATGCGAATATTACTTTGATTGCAATCAATGTAAATGTGCGCATCTGTTTTGTCAATTATAATTTTATATATTATAATATTAATTAATTTTTTTTGTTTAGCTGTTGAAGTTTACTGTAATCTTTTGAAACTTTACTGTAATCTTTTGAAACTTTACTGTAATCTTTTGAAACTTTACTGTAATCTTTTGAAACTTTACTGTAATCTTTTGAAACTTTACTGTAATCTTTTGAAACTTTACTGTAATTATTTTCGAATTTTTAACACTTTTTTTATACTACCCTGTTGCAGGAAAACATATCGATGCAAAAAAATCGAAAATTTGTCACTGCATCTTTAAATGTTTTTGTGTGGATTTTTAGTCGCTTCCAGGGAGGCTATGAGAAATTTTGTTTTTGAAAAGGGGGCGATGGGCTGAATAAGTTTGGGAAACAATGATATAGCTGATCAGCCACACTGATATAGCTGGCTAGCCACCTAGGTCGATAAAATTCTCGCCTAATGTATCATAGGCTATTCAGAGGTGTCGCGAGTTCGGTAAAGTGACAAAAAAATCCTTTTAGAATCTTTCCTGTGACGTATGTGGACGTACAGCCACAATAACTTACACAGATACAACCACAACGTATAACACACATTGCTGAAATCCCCCTGCCAAGGGGTTACCACACAAACCTCTCGGCGAGACAAGTAAAAAAGAATGTCGAACGCAGCTGATCGGCAATGCTGTAGATTTCGGCTAATTATCCCTTATGAGTAAAAAATTGTCGATTTGTGACAAATATGATCAAAAGCTATGATGATAATATGATTAATTACATCACTTAATTGACATCAGAAATTTTCTCAAGTTTGTTTGTTCTTGTGTTCAAGTTCATAGAAACTAATGGTATGTACAAAGGGATGTCAAATTACTATAGCAAAAACGAGATTAAAAGTGGAAATTATAAAATAAAAATTCATGCGTTGATAGGTCAACCTTTATTCGTACAGGGGCGAGATATTTTGTTCTTGAGTACAAGATGGAAGAAATACATTTGAGCGCTCCATTCTTTTTTTCTATTTGAGACTCTCTTCATAGGTAACCCAATGAACGGGAATTGTTTTTTTTTTAATTTCCGCATTACTATTTTGTTTTCTCTCGCTGCGTTTGAAAAGTAAAAAATATAGCGACAGCCAGTTCAAAAAGGCAACAACTCAGAAAGCTGAATTTTTGAGTTACTCACACCATGAGAACAGTTTAAAATGCCCCTTCGCAAAACAGCAACAACTCCCAACTCTTCTTATACGCTCCCTACTATAATTAAATCTGAGTTGATTCCCATTCAGTTCCATACAAATTGAATCTTTAAAATGCAGATATCTCAAAACATAGAATTCAGATACATAGAGAAAACAGGTATCTCAAAATAAAGTTGTTGCCTTTTTGAACACCGGGCCGTCAATATACATTAATGGTAAGACAAATGTAGGGGAAGGGTGGCTGGAAAGAATGGAAACCTGTTCCACTCCATCTTTTCCCCCCTCTATTTCCTCAATATCCTCGATGTTAACAACACTCTTTCTGAGATTTATCGCTGAAAACTCAACCATATATTATACAAATACAAAGGCCACAACAGGCAATATGCTCAACCAGGTGACTGAAAAAAAAGATAGACATAAAAAATGGATGTCAAGTATAACAAAAATAAAGCAACCCAAAATGAGAGCAATTATCACAAAAAACTAATGCACACTCTAAAATAAATCTAATAAAAACTAATGCTTATAGATAAAATAAAATGCACTTCCCAAGAATAATTATGGTTGCCTTATCTAAGTACGGATAGCTTCTCGATTCATCCTATTGTAAATATCGTATTTCTTTTTAAGCGCGTCAATTTTATTAGAAGTCACGACTCCTGGGGTAAGCTATTCTATTTATTTGCAACACGATTAGACAAAAATTCCCTGCAACACCACAACCTGGAATTTTTTCTTACTAATCAATACTGGTGTCCCCTTGTCGAAGCAGTCGATTGACGGCGTATTAATAATTCATAGCCCATCCTATCTATTCCGTTGAAAATTTTAAAGACTTCTCTCAATCATATTTCCCCGACACTTGCGTTCTTCCAATATGAACATGTTTTCAGAAAAGCAAGTCTCTCTTTATATCTTCATGGTCTCAAAAACATTACGGCATACTCCAGTCAAGGACGAACTAAGCCTGAAAGGATCGCTTTAGGAGATTGCAAAGACACCCTTCTAAGAATGCAACAGAGCAGCATTCTGTTTGCATTTTTCACCACCGCAGAACAATGTTCAGAAAACCTAAGCCGCTAGTTAATGAGAATTCCCAAATCGGTGATCCTATTTGCATCCGGAATGATATTACCATTTAACCAAACAAAAATGAGCGATCATGCACTTGTCAACGCTGAAACTCATGCTCAATTCATTTGCCCATGCTGCGATCATATTAATGTTCATCCAGAGCCATGCCCCCCCCCCAGGCCAGGATTTTTCGAGAGTCCTCCTACCCCCCCCCCCCCCGGAAAAATTTTGTGCACCTCCCTTGAGAGAAGATCCCCCCCCCCCGAAAAATTTTGTGCACCTCCCTTGAGAGAAGATCCCCCCCCCCCCCGTGTTCACTATATAATCCCCTCTTTCCCTTTTCCGTTTGAAGAGCCTTTATTCGCTTACCGCAATATCCATAGCATGTTTTCAAATTTGACACATGGGCACATTTCTCTTCAAATCGAGATGAGTTCTATTTGTACTTCTGAAACTGAAAATTTCACTGATATTTTAGGGGTTTTGATTTGTTTGCAAAATTTTTACAATAGACTCCGGCAGTGCGCTAGTCCAACCGGTCCAGTAATCCGGCGTTTTTAGGAGTGATTTCTTCGTGCACAGATGAGGAAATCATGTCACTGCATGTCTTTGCAAAGAATTTTATATTATTTAAATGGGTTTTTTCAATTAACTTTCAGTATTCGGGCGATTTCGGTAATCCAGCACACTCCGGTTTGATATGTGTTGGATTAGTAAGAGTACTGTATTTCAATCCACAATATACAGTATATACAGGAAATATCTGCAAAAATTCGAAATACATCCATTAACGAAACTTGAAAGGTTCGATAGTCGAAGACTTGATGCCGCGAGCACAAATGATCGAGAACTCTTGAGCACATGACGCTCGCGCGCAAAAGATTGTAGATGGCTGCTGTACAGACAGTGTCGCACGTTTGTCACCATCACGTTTGCTGTAGATTTATAGTATTTGCCAGTGACAAAGGCCGAAATGGTCTTGAAAGCTTCAAGAACTTTTTCGCAGATGGGACTTTTAAAAGTTGTAGTAAGCAGTTTTATCAGTTGTATACGATTCATGCAGACATAAGTAGGAAAGATGAAGTCACAATAGTTCCTATAGTTTTTGCTTTGCTTGAAAGAAAAACCGAAGAATTCTTATGCAAAGCTATTTACTGTTTTAAAAGAAGCCAGATGGAATCCTCAGTCAGTGACTGTAGATTTTGAAATTGCATCAATAAAGGTTCTAGAAAGACTCTTCCCACTAACCAAAATTTTCGGATGCAATTTCCATTTCAAACAATGTCTATGGCGGCACGTACAGTCCTTAAAGCTGGTAAATGATTACAAGAGCAATGATGAAGTAAGATTACATGTGCGTATGTGTGCAGCATTAGCACATCTACCATTGGAAGATGTAGATAACGGGTGTCTATCCATCCAGGAAAACTCTCCTACAAACCCGAAATTGCAAGAATTTTATGATTACTTTATAAAAGAGTGGTTCGAAAATTTGGTGTTGAAAACAATATTTGGAATTGTAATAAAAGAAAACACAGAACAAACAACGCCTTAGAAGGATGGCATAAGAGTTTCAATTCCATTATGGGTAAACCAAATCCAAAGATCAGAATACTGATCCTGGGTATGAAAGAGGAATCTAAATACAGTGACTTCTACATGAGTCGAGCAAAGGTGGATTTAGAGGGCAAAAAAGATGCGCAAGGTACGCTAAACTGGACAGACGTATTTCACACATTCTGCTTAATTATGCAAGCACGAAAGATATCAAAAAAATGTTTGGAGTCTCTAGCTTGCATTGCAAAATTGGAGTAAACTTTTGCAACAGAAGTTTAGTATGTGTTTTAACAAGTATAACCGGAAAATAAAAAATATTCAAACAAAAAATGATCACAATACTTCATAGCTAATTAGATTTTATTAACCATGTTTCTCTTTTTCAACCGAAATATTCTTCATGCTTTTTCATTATAGCGCAGAATTATTTTTGAATTAATAAATGAAATTTATTGTATATATATTTTTTTTCTTAATTATAAAATATAAAATAATTATAAAAATAAAAATTATTTTTATTTTTATAATAAAAAACAATATTTATATATATATATATATATATATATATATATATATATATATATATATATATATATATATATATATATATATATATATATATATATATATATATATTGTGTTTTTTTTTCTTTCTTTCTTAATAAACTGGAACAGCTTCGGTATAGGGGACAGGTTGGCGATTTTCGGCGACTTTTTTTTTCGACGCCAAATATGTCCGACGACTCCATCAGAAGTCGCCAAGGCCGTTAGACACATTACGAGCGCCGAAAAAAAAAATCGCCAGCATAGAAAACAATATGAAAAATATCATGAAACACAAGAGAAATGGAAACGTAAATAACAGCTGAATTGAGCGAGCATAAAAATGCTAAAACCAACAAGCATAATTATAATAAAAAAATAATTATAAATGAAAACCCGGACTCTCTTTCCGGGAATCCGGGTTCTTATAAATAAACAACGGTCCTGCATGATGTATAAATAAATATATTCTATGTATTATAAATTAAAACCCGGACTCTCTTTCCAGGAATCCAAGTTCTTATAAATAAACAACGGGCCTGCATGTTGTATAAATAAATATATTCTATGTATTATAAATTAAAACCCGCACTCTCTTTTCGGGAATCCGGGTTCTTATAAATAAACAACGGGCCTGCATGTTGTATAATTAAATATATTCTATGTATTATAAATTAAAATCCGGACTCTCTTTTCGGGAATCCGGGTTCTTATAAATAAACAACGGTAAAATAAATAAATAAAATAATAATGATGCAGGGGCATCCTGCATGTGGAAAAGAATAAATATTGGAAAATATTAAAGGTACAACCTGAGGGAAAATATATCCAAAATAATTCGGAATTCCAATAATTCCAATTAATCCGACACACACACTACATCATATATACGGAAGGAAGAGAAAATATGAAGAACTATCCCAACGGTTTTTCAAAACGCCGCGGCTATTAAGTGACGTCATTTGGAAGAAAAAAAAGAGAGAGAATAGAATGGAAAAAAGAGAAAACCAGTTTGAAAATGGCAGTAAAACCCGTTTGAAAGACGCGCTAGGACGCTAGGAACACGGAAAAACAACCACCAGCGCCACTGCCTCGCAGAATTCTTCGAATATTCTGGAACAACGACAACCCAGCAGAACAACAACAAACCAGAGCACGCCAACGATGGCAACTTATCGCCGGAAAAAAGTCGCCAATTTGGCGTGTCCCCTATATCGAAGCTGTACCATAAAATCTCCCCTATGCGGAAATGCACCGTGCGTATCTGCCGCCAGACCCTTTTTTTCACACTATTAGTACACTATAGGGAACACTATAGAGGGGGTCCACTGAAGAGCGCAGCCTACGGAGCCCCTGTTCCAGGATGTTGGGGTGGGGGTTCATGTGCTTTATTGGCACCCAAAGGCAATTTCACTGTGGAATACGATGTCTGTTTACGCCAATTTTCATTCTATCCAGACATTATGGCCTTCTACGAACTGAAACAGCAGAGGTCGCGCACTAGCCCTGAACACACACAAAAATGCTGGTGTCCTTGACGTCAGTAGCCATAACCATCACAATGTCTTTTGTTCCTTCCTAGGAGAACAACTGCCATCCGAGAGTGGGGAGGGCCCCTTGTACAATGTTCTTTTCTTCGTTTACGTTTTTTTGGTTTTTTTTCCTCGTTTACTTGTACATGTGTCTAGTTAAAAAAAATTTCAATGAAAATAGGAGGTACGTAGTTTAAGATATCCATCCATACGAGTACAAATTGATATGATTGATATTAAAGAGTCCTGTCTATTTTCCTATGGGACATATCTGAAAGAAAAAAAAATCAAAAAGACCTTTCCACGGGCCCCCTCCCTGATTCCCGGGCCCCAGGGCTGGAGCCCTGTCAGCCCCCCCCCCCCATGTGGGGGCCATGTTCAGTGCAATTCCCTATTGCTTGTATTGCCAACTATACCCTATTAACTTCACGTCATCTGCGAATTGGCTACCGATCCCCCAGGAAGACCACAGCGCTCGAACCAAAGAAATTCCTACTCATCAATAATTACACCACTATCCTCGTTACCCTCCAAATCTTCTACAACCTCCCATTCTCCCTCTGAAATTTCGTTGTTTCTGGAGATTAGTATTTCGTCGACATGTGGCTCCATAAATCCCCGGGTTTTCCAAAACTAAGTCTATTTCGTAACACCTCAACCTCAAGCTCCAACCTAGCTCTCTATAAATAAGGTCCCTTTCACACGAAGCGGATGCGGGTTCGGAAGAAGTTTTAACAATTAGTATATACTGAGCCTTTCAGAAGAGGCGAAATTCACCCGCATCTTCGAAGTGTTCATGCGGGTCCGGACGTCGTCCGCATGTGTCTATTTTCCTAAGTGCTATAAACCTAAGTGCGGGCTCCGCATCTACACATACAGGTTTTGACCATTAGGTTATTCGGAGCTATTCACACGATGCGGGTGCGGGTCGAATTCGTCCGCATCTTTGGCTTCTTTTTAAAGTGGATGGATTTTTTTAAAGCATGGATTTTTTTTAATTATATATTTGCCATAAATACCCTTACAAACACCATATGAAGGTCCCTTTTCATCAATAGGATGTACCCACATACGTCTATCCCTCCGTTTCCTTCTGAGATGAAGGAGATATAGCAACTTTAACTGCCTTTTGTCCATAATTTACAATTTTATACAATAAAACTTGTCAACAACGGCGACTGACGGGACCAAAATTATAAGCCGTTCTGTTCAGTACGAATATAATTGACTACATACTTTAATAACTTTTAAATTTAATTTAAAAATTTCAATTTTTTTCTTTTTAAATATTTGCAATTATTTTAAAATATATAAATATTTAAAATTATTTTGAATATTTATTATTTTTTTAAATTTTTAATCTTTTAATTTTTTTTTAAACTTCAAAAAAAAATACTTTTATTAAACAATGTTATCCACGTACGGTGTTCACTCAGGGCCGGATTAAGACGTTTAAAGGCACTAAGCACTTGAATATTTTTGGTGGTTCCCCCTCCCCCGATACCTACAAGTATATTTTACTCGATATTCAGTCTACAAACTAAAAAAAAATTGAAATTTTATATTTCAGAAGTGACTAATTCAAGGCCGGGATTACACTATAAAGTTTTATAAAAGATCTTTTATACAATATATATTTATAAAACTTGAAAAATGCTACCAATAAAATCATCGGTTGCATTTTCCAGAATGAACCAATAATCTTATTAGTGGCATTTTTCAAATTTTATAGAAGTACTTTTATAAAACTTTTATAGTGTAATCCCGGCCTAAGACAGAATTGTGATGTGAATATTTCTAAGCACAGGCATTTTGAAAGTCTCCACCCCTCCCCTTTTTTCTACTTTGCAAAAGTCTTTTATATCTCTTGAATTTTTTTTTTTTTTTTTTTTGGAACATCATGGGATGTTTTTGGAATTTTTCTTTCATATTTTCCAAAAGATAGATCTTAGATTTTTTTTGCAAAATATTTTGAAAATATTTTAAGATATTTTCTCCCATCGACTACTTGTGACGATCGAACTGAAGGCATCTTTATACCCATATTCTATGGGGCTGTAGATTAAACCAGCAAGGAATGGCTCTAGGGTGCCTATGGTCACTCTCTCTGAATCAGGGGTGAAAGAGAAAAATAATTACAAAAATTGCGAAAAAAAAATAGTTTTTATACACGAATTTCGAACTAAGCCGTAAACGTCCGCATCTTTAGTGCTCATGTGAAAGGGGCCTAACCCTCACACTTAAAACTATCTGATATAATCCCAATTTGCTACGTCAAAGAAAGCCTCCTGTGCAGCCCCTAAATAAGACTAATCCAGTTCGAGGCATGCTATTAGTAATAGCTAAAGCTGGAAAAGAATCAATATAACTATACTTATAAAAGTAAGAGAATGAGAATCGTTGACAGAAAGTTAGAATAACCAAAAAAGACGATGCAAAATCCACACGGAAAGATTATAGACAAAAAATGAAGTACAATAAAATACTGAAGAATAAATTACAAATAAATATATATACACTGGTGTAAGAAATTAAGAGAATTTGCAGACTTGGTCGATTATCTCTAGAACTACTGTAACGATTTTAATGAAATTTGATATGTACATACATTGATACAATACAAAATAAATAATCATTCAATATATGTAATACACACGCATGATCGTGCGTAACACTCGTTGGAGTCGTAAGGTATGAAACAGCGGTTGCAGAATAAACGAAAAAATGGGTTAATAGGGGATATATATGGTCCCCTCTTACAGATATACAGGTCTCCCAGCGTGATTTTATACTTGAAATAAGGCAGTTTATCATTTCCTGTGGCAATTGGTCCCACTCGTTCAGCAACGCTGTTTTCATTCCCTGGATGGTTCCCGGAGGGGGGGTTGCTATTTGCAATTGCCCTCCCCAGAGCGTCCCAGACATGCTCAATAGAGTTAAGGTCTGGAGATCTGGCTGGCCAATCCATCCGGCGAATATCCTGACTCTCTAGAAAATCGTCGAGCAGAAGAGCTCTATGTGGCCTCGCGTTATCGTCCATTAAAATGAACTCAGGGCCAACTGCACCCCTGAAAAGGCGAACATAGGGCTCCAAGACCTCATCCCTATACCTCACACCAGTCGCAGTGCCTCTTTCAAAGACATGGAGAGGTGTGCGGTCATCCAACATGATGCCTGCCTGCCCAGACCATTAAACCTCCTCCGCCATAATGGTCGATTTCGCGGACATTGGAGGGTAGGTAGCGGGTCCCTGGTTCTCTCCATATGAACGTACGGCGAGAATCGGTGCTTAGGCTGAACCGGGCTCATCAGTGAAGAGAACGGTCACCCATTGATCCATAATCCAATCTCTATGCTCTCTGCACCATGATAAACGGATACTCCTGTCCGTAGAAGTGAGCGGGACGCAAACAGCAAGTCTTCTTGCAAACAACCCTCTCGTGAAGTCTTTTGGAAACAGCCACCCTTGATACACGGGTTCCTGTGGCTGCATACAAGTCATGAGAAGCTGTAGCACTCCTGTTACGCCTCGCTATAATCGACAAATGGCGGTCTTCTCTGGCCGTCGTGGCTCTTGGACGACCTTGCCCAGGCTTCCTCTCGATGGATCCGGTATCTTGGAACTGTTTCACACGACGCTGGGCGTTAAATTGAACTCTCTACAAATCTGGACTTGAGATTATCCTGCTTCTAGCCTCCCCACAACTCGCCACCTCATTCCATCATCTAAACGTTGGTGGTTACTCATTTTTACTGTTACAATTTGAAATTAACCGATTGTTGCAAAATAACACCAAGAAATTCGCCGAGGTGTGCTAGCGAACGAAATGCGTCTTAACTTACGCGCGCTATAAAGCCTGTTTCTCTACTGGCTTCGCCTACACACACGTGTACGCTTACGTATTTGACGTAATTTCGGGTTTAAAAAATTATAATTATTATGATTAATTTCCATTAATTGGAAATTTATTTTAATTATAAACAAAAACGTGCTAAATTCATGTCCAATTTTTTGAAACTTCAAAAATATTTTACTTAAATTGCCAGTCATCAATATAAAAAAAATTTGCGATTTGGTCTTTGAATTGTAAGAGCGGTCAACTTTTGGGTTGTCTTTCTTCAACTCCGAATTAATGTCAAACGGCAAATATTGTTACAGAAAATTAAATAATTTAATTACCTGAAAATTTTTATTAGTATATACAGTAAAGCCTTTCCTTTGCGGATACCGACAGGACAAAAAAATTCGTCCGCGAAAGTGACCGTTAATGAGGGGTTCAAAATACATACTTTTATATGTTATGCAACTGTAAATTATTATTTCGCCGTAAAAGAGGGGGTGACCGTATCTGAGGGGTGTCCGTTAAGAGGGGTTTTACTGCAATGCAACTTATGTGCACGAATTTGCATGCTAACAGCAGCCAACTTCAGCGTGGCGAAAATAATTTAGCCAATCCCGAGATGTCACGTGACATTAAAAAATAAAAAAAACCCGGTTCTGCTGTTAGCAACCAGGTTCTACGCGAAATTCCACGGTTGCTGATAAGATGAACCACAGCAGCCGAACCGTAGTGTGCAGTTAGCCTAACACACAGTTGTCATTTACTATCTCATTGTAATCATTTAAAGGCGCACAACTTGAGGAACTTCCTGGCCTTGGAGCTCTTTTACTTGGGGACCAACCTTCCACTTCATGGAACAAACCCTGTCGTTGTGTTTGACCTCGGGTGTTTTATCTCAAGAGCACCAAATTCTCCCCCCCCCCAACTGACCCATACATAAGCTAACTCTGACTCATTGCTGGTTCCCAATAGGTCACCGCAATGCACCGCACCTTAGGCTACCGGCACACTACGGTTTGGCTGGTGCGGTTGATCTTATCAGCAACCGTGTAATTTCGCGTGGAACACACGCTGCTGTTAGCAACCGGGTTTTTTTTATTTTTTAATGTCACGTGACATCTCGGGATTGGCTCATAACACCAAACATGGCCCCCGCTCTGTCCCTTGAGGGATATAAGCGGATTACCTTGCGGCTGGGCCATGCTGGAAGAATTCTCCTGACATCCGGGCCCGGCGAACTTCCCCCGACTCGCAAGCCACCGGGTCCGTCCCGCCGGGACCCCACTCCATCCCAAGCAGCCACACTCTGGGAAGCTCCCTGAAACCTCCAATGGTCGAGAAGGTCAAGCGCAGGTGGACCGCCCGCCAGATCTCCGACCCAGCAAAAACATTTCGACGGCCCTCGGCTCCACTAGTCCACGAAAGAACACCCCCGTCCGCCACTCATTGCCCAAAGGAGCAACAGAACGGAATCAAACGTCCGTCCCCCCTCCGGCAGCCCGTGCCCATCCATGCCACCACCGCACTCCGTCCCCACCAATCCATCCGCAGATGGACCCGTGGGATCTCCGTTGCCAATCACTCGCTTCAGCTCCTTTGCCAGCTGAAAGAAAACATATATACATGGCACATGCAAGCACTGAACAGAAATGACAGCAAGTGCTTAACATAAAGTGGAAATTGTCAGGAAAGAGCATGACAAACATCGCAGTTCGGTTAAATGAGCGGGACAGAAAAGAGAAAAAAAAATATATATGTATACACACACACACACACACACACAGTGATATGGTGAAAAATATTCCCATGAAACATCACAGTCCATCCGATGAATATCCAGGATTACAGAGCAGTGGGAAGTCGAGAGACTAGACACAAAATAGTCTCACAAAACATCACAGTCCAAAATGCATTCCAGAACAAAACCAGCTTGTGGTAATTCATGGTTCACCACAGTAGATCGTAGAGCTTACAAATATATATATGGATACATGTGAGTAAATGCAAATACATAGAAAAGATTACAAAGATACATGAATATGTGAAAAAATATAAAAAAGGCAACGGAAATATATCTGAAGAACATCATTGTCCTAATTTCACTAAGAGTTGACGATGGGAATTCATGTGAAACCTCGTTGTTCGATGAAAGAATGAAAAGTTTATGGCTCGTAATCGGAGTCTGAGCAAGAATCACCTACATCATGACCCTCTACAATAGCAGTCACTGGTCTAGGATGGATGAAAGAGTCTTGATTATTTTCAAGTTGATTGATGAGCATTTTAATTTGATCGTGGAGACCAGAGGTACTGAGCACTGAAGTCATCCACGATTGAACATCATTTGCCTGGACCCGGATGTGTAGATTCGCGGTCAAAGGGCAAGTGGTCGCGTAATGGTACGCTGTGCCGTCCTCCCCGCATTTGCACTTTTCTGTTCTCTTGTGAAACCTGGCAAGGTAGGCGGGAAATGGACCGTGTTCAGAAAAGAAGAGGATCATTTCCCTAGTTCATTTCCTAAGCTTGCAGTTAACGGTGGGGAGCAGAGCGAAAATTTTGCGACCAGTCTTGCTCTCGTTAGACCATCGATGCTGCCATTTGGTCATCATTTCTTCATGAAGAATGTTGGTTGCCCATGACACGGGGAGAAAGATCGTGAAATCTGGTGAAGCTCTGGTCGTCGCTGATTTGGCCAATTGATCGGCCCGTTCATTACCGTATGTGCCCTCATGGGCTTTCACCCAAGCAATTTTAATATGTGGATTGTCACATAGAACGTCACGGATTTGTCGGGCCGTACGATGTTGAGATAATGGGTCTTTGATGGCAAATATGGATGACAGAGAGTCAGTGTATATACTCACTGGTTTTTTACATTCTAGAGCCTTTTGGACGGCCATGTGAATTGCAAAAAGCTCCGATTGGAACACAGTATTTGAGTCATTTAATTTACATGACCATTTATAGATTTCCATACCTCCTTTAAGTATGATGAAGGCTGCAGCCACGCCGTTTTCTGATTTTGAACCGTCCGTGAAGATGTTAAGGTCGGTATTCTCCTGCCCTATTTTTGCAGGTGCAGTGGAGATCTGTTCTTCTTGTGGATAATCCGCTGGGTGATGAGTCCAACCTGTTGTCTTGGTCTGGAGCTGGGAAGAACTGATGTTGGTGCCATCCCGAAGCTCGATATTTTGTTTGTTTCTGAGTAGTAGACCCTTTTTAGCTTCAAAACCAATGACCAAGCGCAGTGGGGGTAAGCCGGCTAGAACCTGTAAGGCATTTGTGGGTGAGGTGGAGTATGCTTTCAGAATATATAGTAGGCAACCTCTCTGGATGGAATCAAGTCTTCTACCTTGCTCCTCCGTAAGTTTACCTCCCCATGCAGTGGCACCATATGCTATTATCCGCTGTGCGACTGTTAAATATAATATTCTGCGCATTCTAACACTGATGCCCCAGTTCTTGCCAAAGAAGCACCAGAATCGAGGGAGAAGTGCATTGATCCTTAATGAGATTTCCGATATGTGTTCGTACCAATTACATTTGTCATCAAAAACGACTCCAAGAATCTTGATGTTTGAACTTCTCTTGATGAATTGTTCGCCAAGTCTAATGGACGGAGGTCGTTTCGGGGAGATCCACATGAATCTAGTTTTCTCCATTGCCATCTCCAGCTTATGTTCCCCAAGCCAGTGATTTATTGTGTTGAGGATCGAGGATGTTAAGTTACCCGTCCTTTCCACTGTCGGGCCCGAGGCCATAACTGTGATGTCATCAGCGTAGGCCTGGACCCGAACATTATTAGGCCAGGAGATGGAAAGAATGTCATTTATGAACAGATTCCAAAGAAGGGGACCTGAGCAAGAGCCCTGAGGACATCCCCTTGTCATCTTATGGCGAACCGGTCCTTGAGAAGTGTTCATTTGGACCATCCTTTCTTGTAGAAGGCTGAAAAGAAATCTAGCAAGATTTGAAGGGATTGGCAAGTTCATTAATTTAGAAACAAGAATATCGTGATTGATGTTGTCGAATGCACCCTGGATGTCAATTGTGATAATTATGACATTATGTTTTTTCTTTTTCTGTCTCTGTATTTCGTTGGTGATTGCCAGTAGCGCATGTTCAGCAGATTTTCCGTGGCGGAAACCATACTGTAAAGGGCTAAAAACATCGTGTTTATCCAGAAAGTAGGAGACTCTTTGGCATACGACTTTCTCCAACAGCTTTCCAAAAGTAGACAGAAGGTGGATTGGTCTGAAGGATTTGGTTTCCGTAGAGTCTCTATCCTTTTTCAAAAAGAATAAGACGTTACTTATTTTGAAATGAAGAGGGAAGTGGCCGAGATCCAGGCATTTATTGAAGAGAGAAAGAAAGACATCAGGAAATTTTTTCAGGAGTGCTTGCATGACCACATTGTTGATGGCATCAATTCCTGGGGCCTTTTTCTTATTTAGATGCGAGGCGATATGCCACAATTCCGAAAATGTGATCGTTTTGTTGTCTGGGCATAGAGATGATGACGCGGCGCAGACCTGTACAGGAGAAGAATCAGAATTTGATGGGAAGAATTCTTCGAGTTGGCGCTTGGCTTGTTCCTTGACTGAAATGTTTCCTTCAATATTTTTCTGGAAGGAAATTTGGGGTGAGAGTGACGACTGTTTAACCGTTGCTTTGTAAAAAGTGCCATATGGGTCTGTGGCTGCGCTACAAATTTCCCTCCACGATTTCCGCTTTGTTTGACGGATAAGTCGAGAATATATGGCTCTGTTACGGTGGAAGATAACTCGCAAAGTCTCCTTGTTAGTAGTATTGGCAGCTAAATATTTTCGTTTGCTTGCCCTGGATTTCCTCCTCGCCATCTCCAATTCCTTCGTCCACCAATCGTCGAAGTAGTGCTTCTTTTGCTTACAGACCAACAGGTACGTGTGACCTTTATTTTCTATAGATTCAAAAAGATTATTAGTATGTTCTTCAAGCTGTTGGACCGAGAAAATAGATTTTATTTCCTGTAGGTGAACTTGCATATTATCTTCAAGCATTTTTAAGAATTTGTGTATTCTTCTTTTAGAGTTGGAGTATTTAATTGTGCTGCAAAGAACAGGATGATCTTGGACGGTGATCTCAATGTAGCAATGCGGACTATGTGCTACGTCCTCGTTTCTTGCCTTCCAGGTTATATGGTCCAATGGGGGAACACAGTTAGACAACGTCACATCGGGGGCACCAGAAGCACCATAGTGGTCATAAGTTGTTGTGCCATCATTATGAAAAATTAAATGATCAGCTCTAGAAAAATCCAAGAGCATCCAGCCCCTAGTGTTTGTGTCTTTATAACCCCAGCTGCTGTGGTGTGCATTCATATCAGCAGAAATGAGAACTGGGAGATCGCTGGCCTTGCTATAGATCAGGTTAAGTTCTTGAATGGTTAATTCGATTTTCGAGTACGGAGACGAATAGGCTGAGACTAGTATAATCTCACCTCTGTCGGTAGAAATTCTGATGGCTATGCAATTTGTCATTATCGCAAATGCTGCTCCAATTACTTTTTTATTGGCAATGACAATTGCAGCTTTATTATTCTTTGACATCCACCGAGGCCAGCTGGTTGGGAGTTCACGAAGTCTTTCATTGCCGAAAAGAGGTTCTTGAAGCAGCAAAATGTCCCACGAGTGTTTAGTTGCTCTCAGTGGGAGAAGCGCCATTGCGTTCCTGCATCTATTACTGTTAAATTGTAGAGGTTTTAGATTAGGTGCCATGAAAGAAAACAAGGTATTGGGTATTGAAATTAAGCAATGAAGATGTTGAATTTAAGTTTGAAGTTGTTGTGTATTTCCTTGATAACTTGAGACCTGATGGTTGAAGATTTCCCGGAGATTGAAATACCCTTGCTTGTAAGTTTGGCCGTGATATGTTGCTTTGCGTCAGCTTTGATAATATTAGAGTAATGTATTTGTGAAAGAAGATCGTCGTAAATTACTCTGTTGTTCCCCTTGGTTGGAGAGAAGAACCAAGTATGAATATGCCAGTTCTGTGATAAGATCCTCCCGGATGTCTCTTGCACCATTTCACCATTCCTGACGACTTCGGCAAAGGAGGTCAGCGGATCTGAGAATCTGACTTTTTTCATCTTATTTGAGATTATTTCAATATTTCCAGTGTTGAATTTGCCTGAATTACGATGTTGAGTTGAACCTACTGCCGGGTACTGTGGTCTTGTTGAAGAAGTATTGAAGGTGGACCTTCTTGGAGGGGAAGAGCTTTTATTCTGTTGTTCATTCCTACGTGTAGTTTTATATTCGACCAGCTCCTTCTTCCGTTGGAAAAAAGAAGTTCTAGCCCTCGGTGTTGAATTATTCTTCCAATTTTTTCCAGTTTGTTTGAGAGCATAGGATTTTCTGTCTGTTAATCGCTGATTATTCTCCATTTGTATCCTTTGTTTTCGATGCGATTGAAGTTGTCTCCAGTTAAAATATTTGTTATTCTTCCTCTTGTTGCGTTGGACCACTCTCCAACCTTCTTCTGTTGAGGTCCCCTCATAGTTGTGGGTGGTTTGGTCATATCCAGCCATATGGAACATTTTTTTCCTGAATAGAAGGTCTCTGTTTATCCTGATTAATTTCTCGTTGTTGAATTTCTCCCGTTGGATCAGCATAAACTTCGTCCGAGTCAGTTAGCGGATCAGATTCGGATGAGAATTCATGTGGTGGTGAGATTATGAATTCTTGATTGGTGTTCCCTAGTTGTGGATGTACAATTTCTTTGAGACGGTTACTCTGGCTGCTTCTTTTACCTTTTTCAGAATTATTTCCCGTTCGATTACTCCTCTGTTGAAAAGACCTTTGAGGAAGAGGTTCTTCGAAAATTCTTTGTTCTTCCAGGATATCTTGTAGGGTCCGCTCTATTACTTCTCCAGTCTGAGTGGATTTATCTGTTTTTTGAAAACTCTTTTTGTTTCCATTTCGTTCAAGTTGAATGTCTTTATGTTGAGATCTTTCTTGAACTGAAGTTTCGACAATATCCTGTGTCGATATACTATTATCTTCTACTTTCTCATTGTGGGTGCCGATTGCCCATATTTTGATAATTTCCAGGAGTTTTTCGGCCTTTTTTCTTTGGAGCGTAGGTATCCCGAATTTAAAATTTTTTCCCTCTCCTGTGGAACATCTAATTATTTGTGTTAGCTCTTGAAAAACATCCCCGGATGTTGAAGACACCATTTATAAATTTCCTTGGTGAGAAAATATCTATTATATTCGTATTCTTGGATGTTGATGCAATTTGTTCTGTATTCTTTAAAACTCTTTGTGCATCCAGTGCGGGACTGCTTGAAGAGTAGTTATGTCCACAATTTTTATTGCTGTAATTACAGGAATTATTTTGTATTGGAGTTAAGTTCAGACTTTCTTCTAGGATATCATTTCGAATAATTGATCGTTCATTGGAGATTGACGATCTTTCTATTGTTGCTGACGCACCATCGTCAGGAAGGATCAATTTTTCCGGTACAACCGCAGGATTCAACTCTCCAGGGATTCCTGTTATTTCCAGTTGGCTGTTCTTATCCAGTTGAGTAGTTTTTGCTCCTTTGGTACTATTGCCATCAAGATGTTCTTTGTTCGTCGTTGAGTACGGGATGTCGAGGAATTTATCTACCTTATTTTTTGATTTCCTCGTCTTTTTCCGCCCTTTTTTGTTTCTTTTCGAGGAAGTATTTGGTGAATCTACAGGATTCGGTGCTTCTTTCTCCTGAGATTGCCTGCAGATGTTGCTATTACGTGAAAGAAACTCATTAACTGCGTTTCCAAAATTTTGTCTCGTAAAAGTATTTTCCATGGTGTTCTGGTCTTTTGTGGTCAAGTCGTCATTACCCTGGGAATCCATTATTGTAGTCAGGGAGGTTGAATTGCCCATTGGTGATGCCAAGAAGAACTTGGACCTAGAGATATTGGATGATACTGATTCTAGGGTGTTTGAAGATTCCGTGGCCATATTGTTTGGTTTTCCGTTCTGTTTAATTCCCACAAGGATGTTGCATTGTTTCAGGGACTCTGTCGTCGTGTCCGTTGTCTTAGCCGAGAGTTGGGATAACGTGTCATGGATGATCTCCTGGACTTCTGATGCACCAACTTCTCCATCCTCAGCGCTAACGGTTGGTTCTTCTGATATTGGTAGACCAATCTCAAGTTGAGGAGATTTGATTTTATCCGTCCTGCATACCTCACCTGTTGATACAAGAAGTTTTTGTCGTGGATTCATCGATGTGAAACTGATGTCAGCATCAGTCGAAGGGTCTGAATTGTCCAACATACTCGATCTGGTGGAGTCAAAAGATGATTTGGTGATGTCTATTGTGTCATCCTCATCCTCTGTTAAGTTCTGATGAACCCGGCTGAATACCTTGAGTGAGTCATTAAGCACCCTTGACTTGAGGTAGTTTCTCAGTCTATATTTTAGTCGAGTTTTCATTTGATGCACTGTGTTCTCCAATTTCTGGAATCGCGAGGACGTCTTTGGAGTATTGTCATCCATCATGAAAAAGTTCAATGGAAATATTTGCAAGAAACACCAAATGAGCACTGAATATCGTATATTGTTAGAGGTTGCAGAGAAATTTCCAAACTTAAGCGAATTAGTGCGACAATGTAAAATTGTACCACGAGAGAAAATATGTCCATATATATGTATCATAGTAAAAAAATACAATAAAGCAAAAAGTGATAAGATGCAAAATGTTGCCAAAAAATACCCAAGGAAAAATCACAGAAATTCCAAATGCATATCACAAGAACGGCCAACTGTTATTATAAAAAACCACCAAATTTGACTCGAATCGGAAAGTAATTTCTGGAGTTAAATATCCCCAATGACTTACCGATTAGCAAATCCAATTAGTGGATTTTAGACGAAAACATTTATGCACTTTCACGCAAAACTCAAGTGCCAGAAGATATACACCAATAGAATATATAAACAAGGTTACAAGTTACAAGATTGAATTTTGATTAGGTGAACAAATTAGCGCTCCAACTGCCAGTAAAAAACGGTCGAACAATATCGAGTTTGGTGTCTATGAATTCGTGAGGCAAAACGTTATGATTTGTGCAGTTCACAAGTAGTAGAAGCAATTAGGGTACCAAATTTCACATAACTAATCAATGACAATTAGCAGTATATTTACCTTCCAATATTTTTTTTTCCCCCACCCGAGAAAATATGCTATAAATAGAAATCAAGTCTCCCAAAAGTCAATCAATACTCAATCACTATAGAATTAGGTAAGACCAATCAACTTCCAACACTAAATGGAAAAATTCACAATATATACACACTTGAATAAATAAATATAAAAATATATACAGCACATGTATGACTCAGGCGGTTATGTATATAACGGAGCTGGAAGGACATCTGGACAGCTGGAAAGACGTTTACTGTTTACGACTTCTGAGTTTGACAGTTGGGAAAGCACACACAAAGGTACTGAAAATGTAGCGCACTATTTATGAGGTTTTTTATCTGACAGCTCAAAAGAGTATATCGAAACAGCAACATATATACCTACATATATACACTCATTGCCATAAAAATTTGCGCACCAAGAAATAATTGTGGGATCGAAACGAAAGTTGGCCTGAAGGTACATGTCGGGCAGATGTGCAAATGATTAGAAATGCAGCGTGATTGCGCATTGCGTAATGCAACTAGAGGGCGTTGAACTTCGTTCTCCTTGGAGTATAAAACAGGTAAGCAGAGCTTGCTGGAGTGTATTTAATCGTTTGCAAACGAAATGCTGAGGTAGACATGCCGTTACGCCGCCGTCGAAGACCATATGAGCAGTTGTCAGAGTTCGATAGGGGAAGAATCATCGGGATGATGGAAGCTGGGTGGTCAGCTCGGCGAGTAGCTCGTCAACTAGGCCGTTCTGATTTTACTGTGAGGAGGTGTTGGGACCAGTGGACAGAAGAGACGTCATTTACACGGCGACCAGGTTCAGGACGCCCTCGACAGACCAGTCGTCGAGAATACCGTCACATCATCCGAAACGCACGCGTAGAGCCAACTGCCTCATTGGCCCCTATCCAGACACAGGCAGCAGCTTCACTACGGGCCCCTGTGTCTTCCCGAACCATCGCAAGGCGCCTGGCTGAAGGACATCTGGTATCGCGGCGCCCATTACGTGTGCTGCCAATGACACCCACCCACCAACGCCTCCGTTTGGAGTGGGGTCGAGCACGACGGGATTGGACTGCAACGGAATGGAACCAGGTCGTCTTCAGCGACGAATCTAGATTCAACTTGAGCAGTGATGACAATCGTGTTCGTATGTGGAGGCCCCGTGGTGAACGCTTCAATCCTGCCTTCGCTTTACAGCGACACACCGCTCCCACAGCTGGTGTCATGGTATGGGGTGCCATTGCTTACGATACAGTGTCACCCCTAATATTGATCCATGGCACAATGACAGCCCAGCGGTATGTCCATAACATCCTTCAGCCACATGTGTTGCCACTCATGGCAGGGCTCCCAGGAGCCATTTTTCAACAAGACAATGCTAGGCCACACACAGCAAGGATGTCACAAGACTGTCTCCGCCACATTACCACCCTTTCCTGGCCTGCTCTATCCCCAGGTTTGTCACCAATCGAGCATATCAGGGGTCATTTGGGACGGCAAGTTGGACACCCTACGAGGTTGGTCGAACTAGAGGCGCATTTACAGCAACTGTGGAACGAGATGTCTCGGGACATCATACGGAACTTGTATGCCTCAATGCCCGCTCGTATCGCATCGTGCATTCGCGCTAGAGGGGGGTCCAACAGAGTACTAAAACTTCTGCTCATCTGTACTTTTTTCGGCAATAAATGATCCTTTTTCTTGGATTTTCTAATTACTTACTTATATCAACGTAGTACTTACATGTGTAAAATTTCGTTTCATTTTGACGACTTCTTCTGGGTACGCAAATTTTTATGGCAATGAGTGTATATATATATATATATTTTTTTTTCTTTTTATAGGTCTGGAGAAGCAAAATGGTGCGACAAAAACACAATTAAAACAATCAATGAGAAAAACCAGTTGAAAATATGCACAAACAACCAGGGCCGCAACAGAACAAATATATCTAAAAATAGTACAAAAATCAGCGAAAATATTATGTAAACAAGTTCACCAAATGTTCATTAGAAAACATGTTATTACCACTAATTGGTTTTGCAGTTTTAAACTAATCAAGCTATTATCTCGGGAACCGAACGTGACTCAGACATATGACCATTTTAAATACTCGGCCAAAACATATATATGCATTAAAAATTATAAAATTCAAGCAGAAGGAATAAATTTAATTGTTCAAAGTTTTCTACCTTAATCAATACTAAGGTGGCCACAGAGAGTATGCTTTGGTAAAACCTTAATAACTTTCACATTTATGAACCGATTTGATCCACAAAAGTTTAAAACTGTTCAATAAGGATCGGCCGACAGTTCCATCACAAACAATTGAAGGGTTGTCACGCAAATTAAAAAGTTATATAATGTCGAATGTCAAAGTACTTACAAATTACGGCTCCCGCAAAAATCCAATATGAATACACAGAAACACTACACTTCTCAAACAATTAATTAAAAATAAAGAAATCCCGAAGCCGGCTGATCACAAGATTAGAACAGGAGACACACAAGAGTTGGGACTATCCTGGGTGCCCTCCTCTTGAAAAAAAAAAAAAAATTCACAACGGCACGAATATGATAGCGTTCCAAAACACAAAAACAGAAAGAAGAAATTTGATGAAATTACACAACAGTATTCCCTACGGCCGTTGCGCTGGCCACTCGGGTAAGGCTACCGAGCCAACTACATTTGGGGTCGGCTATCAGACTTGAAGTTTCTCGTGGCACGGAGCTCTGAAAAAACATTACCGGCCTGTTTGAAGTGGCGCAACTGTGTCGTTGTGTCCGTTGTGTTAGCCGAGAGATGGGATAACGTGTCATGGATGATCTCCTGGACTTCTGATGCACCAGCTTCTCCATCCTCAGCGCTAACGGTTGGTTCTTCTGATATTGGTAGACCAATCTCAAGTTGAGAAGATTTGATTTTATTCGTCCTGCATACCTCACCTGTTGATACAAGAAGTTTTTGTCGTGGATTCATCGATGTGAAACTGATGTCAGCATCAGTCGAAGGGTCTGAATTGTCCAACATACTCGATTTGGTGGAGTCAGAAGACGATTTGGTGATGTCTATTGTGTCATCCTCATCCTCTGTTAAGTTCTGATGAACCCTGCTGAATATCTTGAGTGATTCATTAAGCACCCTTGACTTGAGGTAGTTTCTCAGTCTATATTTTAGTCGAGTTTTCATTTGATGCACTGTGTTCTCCAATTTCTGGAATCGCGAGGACGTCTTTGGAGTATTGTCATCCATCATGAAAAAGTTCAATGGAAATATTTGCAAGAAACACCAAATGAGCACTGAATATCGTATATTGTTAGAGGTTGCAGAGAAATTTCCAAACTTAAGCGAATTAGTGCAACAATGTAAAATGTACCACGAGAGAAAATATGTCCATATATATGTATCATAGTAAAAAAATACAAAAAAGCAAAAAGTGATAAGATGCAAAATGTTGTCAAAAAATACCCAAGGAAAAATCACAGAAATTCCAAATGCATATCACAAGAACGGCCAACTGTTATTATAAAAAACCACCAAATTTGACTCGAATCGGAAAGTAATTTCTGGAGTTGAATATCCCCAATCACTTACCGATTAGCAAATCCAATTAGTGGATTTTAGACGAAAACATTTATGCACTTTCACGCAAAACTCAAGTGCTAGAAGATATACACCAATAGAATATATAAACAAGGTTACAAGTTACAAGATTGAATTTTGATTAGGTGAACAAATTAGCGCTCCAACTGCCAGTAAAAAACGGTCGAACAATATAGAGTTTGGTGTCTATGAATTCGTGAGGCAAAACGTTATGATTTGTGCAGTTCACAAGTAGCAGAAACAGTTAGGGCACCAAATTTCACATAACTAATCAATGACAATTAGCAGTATATTTACCTTCCAATATTATTTTTCTCCCCTCCCGAGAAAATATGCTATGAATAGAAATCGAATCTCCCAAAAATCAATCAATACTCAATCACTATAGAATTAGGTAAGACCAATCAACTTCCAACACTAAATGGAAAAATTCGCAATATATACACACTTGAATAAATAAATATAAAAATATATACAGCACATGTATGAGGCAGGTGGTTATGTATATAACGGAGCTGGAAGGACATCTGGAAAGACGTTTACTGTTTACGACTTCTGAGTTTGACAGTTGGGAAAGCATACACAAAGGTACTGAAAATGTAGCGCACTATTTATGAGGTTTTGTATCTGACAGCTCAAAAGACGTTCACAAAAAACTGTTATGCTATTTTTTAGCTCCGAGATATGAAGGTATATATAATATGCCAGTCTACCACTTCCTGTTCTAAGTATTAGCATAACTATATCGAAACACCAACATATATATCCACATATATATATATATATATATATATTTTTTTTTTTTTTTTCCTTCTCTTTTATAGGTCTGGAGAAGCAAAATGGCGCGACAAAAATACAATTAAAACAATCAATGAGAAAAACCAGTTGAAAATATGCACAAACAACCAGGGCCGCAACAGAACAAATATATCTAAAAATAGTACAAAAATCAGCGAAAATATTATGTAAACAAGTTCACCAAATGTTCATTAGAAAACATGTTATTACCACTAATTGGTTTTGCAGTTTTGAACTAATCAAGCTATTATCTCGGGAACCGAACGTGACTCAGACATATGACCACTTTAAATACTCGGCCAAAACATATATATGCATTAAAAATTATAAAATTCAAGCAGAAGGAATAAATTTAATTGTTCAAAGTTTTCTGCCTTAATCAATACTAAGGTGGCCACAGAGAGTATGCTTTGGTAGAACCTTAATAACTTTCAGATTTATGAACCGATTTGATCAACAAAAGTTTAAACTGTCCCGCATAAATCCAATATGAATACACAGAAACACTACACTTCTCAAACAATTAATTAAAAATACTTCCCGAAGCCGGCGGATCACAAGATTAGAACAGGAGACATACAAGAGTTGGGACTATCCTGGGTGCCCTTCTCTTGAAAAAAAAAAAATCACAACAGCACGAATATGATAGCGTTCCAAAACACGAAAACAGAAAGAAGAAATTTGATGAAATTACACAACAGTATTCCCTATGGCCGTTGCGCTGGCCATTCGGGTAAGGCTACCGAGCCAACTACTACATTTGGGGTCGGCTATCAGACTTGAAGTTTCTTGTGGCACGGAGCTCTGAAAAAACGTTATCGGCCTCAGGGGCGTAGCCAGAAATTTCGTTCGGGGGGGGGGGGACCACTTTCATTTTGGGGGGGGACCAAAGTGACAGAACAATGGATTTGGCCATCTTTTTCCCTTTTTTCGGTCATTTTCTCACATTTCGGGGGGGGGGACCAGACCCCCAAGTCCCCCCCCCCCCGTTACGCCCTTGATCGGCCTGTTTGAAGTCTAAGGCGCAACTCCTCGGCATTGGCTAAATTATTTTCGCCAAGCTGAAGTTGGCTACGATTATCCTGCAAATTCGTGCGCATAAGTTGCATTGCAGTAAAATCCCTCTTAACGGACACCCCCTCGGATGCGGTCACCCCCTCTTTTACGGCCAAATAATAATTTACAGTTGTATAATATATAAAAGTATGTATTTCAAACTCCTGATTAACGGTCACTCCCTCTTTCACGGACGAATTTTTTAGTCCTGTCGGTGACCGCAAAAGAGAGGTTTTACTGTATATACTAATAAAAATTTTCGGGTAATTAAATTATTTAATTTTCTGTAACAATATTTGCCGTTTGAAATTAATTCGGAGTTGAAGAAAGACAATCCAAAAGAGAGTTGATCCATTTTTGACCACTCTTACATTTCGTGACCAAATTTTTTCTTTTTTATATATGATGACTGGCTATTCAATTAACATATGTTTGAAGTTTCAAAAAATTGGACATGAATTTAGCACGTTTTTCTTTGTAATTAAAGTGAATTTCCAATGAACTAAATTTCTAATTAATGGAAATTAATCGTGATAATTATAATTTTGGGAAACCCCATGTGACAAAAAAAATTAACCGACTGACGGTTTGAGAAAATCTACTTGAAAAAGGTTCAGGTAATTGTCACAAAACCTCTTCGAAAAAAATCCAACAATTTTTCCTTCCCCCGTACAAATAGTGGGATATCGGATTTAGTGTTGTGTGGTTTAAAATTTTTGTTCCGCCCACTGTTGAATGCTTCTTTGTAGAAGAGGAAAAGAAAATGTGTGTTCTCTCGTAAAAGGATTCAAACTAAGTACAATACTTGGCTTTTTGTGGGCTCGTCTTTTTTCCCATTACTCTGCCAACGTATTTTTTACTTTTCAAGTAAAGATCTGGGCAAAATGAAAGTGATTACACGAGCGCTGCTTTGAACAACTACCAAATTATTTTACTCAAAAATTTCAATAAACTTACCGTATTCCCACGCATTGGCCGGCATGCCGTAAAACACGAGGGGCACCAGCTTTTTGTATGTTGTGGTCTTGGCCACTTTCGGCATGCCGGAAAAAGTGAGGTTATAATAGGATCACAGCATGCATTCAGCTGAATCAGTGGATTTTCCGAATAAAGTTGATATATATGTATATATTTTTCTAAATAACACTTCCTCATTTTCAAAAAAATCAGTTTTCTTTAAATAATTATTTGTCTCGTTCTTCCTCAGGAATGAATTGAATCTATGCATTATCTTGTGTTCATAAAACTTTGAAAAGAAAGTATTTTACTTACATAGTTCCTGAATTTTATAACTCTATGCCATCTGATATGAATTCAACTGTCAGCCTTCAACTATGGGGAGCAGACGGGTCTCGCAACCCGGGCGCTGAACCCGAGGGGGTGCAAATTTCATTCCGAAACCTCTCCTTTACCATTACAAGGGGGCGTAAAAATTCGCGCTTGCTCCGGGTGACCAAGCATCTAGTTGCGGCCCTGTTCATACACATGTATAGAAGACTAATCAAATTTTACCTTCTTTCAATTACAGTACCGACATTGAACAATATTTCTGATTCTTTATGAAATGTTTAATTTTCTTCTTCCTCCCATTCAGTTATTCATTCTAATATTAAATATTCAACTGTTTGTTTTCAGTAACATCCAGTAAGAGCCACCATTGTTGGCTCCGTGGATGTGTATAATCCATTTTCCTGATAAGAAATTAATAAAAAATAAAGAAATTCAAGAATTTTCCCGAATCCGTGAATCGAATTTATTGGCATTGCGGAAAATACGGATATTTTCAGCATGCTGGTCTGCCTCACTGTTTCCCAGCATGCCAGCTAATGTGGGGGAGTACGGTAATTATTTTACTAAGAAATTAGTTTTTCTCACTAATTGAATTCAATTGCTGTGGCCCGTTTTACATCCAGGAGCTGAACTGTTTTTGATCGTTAAATTTCTTCCTGAAAACATTATTGTGCAAATAAATGTTATGTTAGGTTGTTTGACCTCAAGACCTGAAAGACCTTTCTATTAGGTGGGCAATGGTGCTATTGGAAGAGCCGTAGCCAGAAATTTCTTGTGGGTTGGGGGAAGGGAACTGACAGTGCAGTACTTAGTCAAGATTCCACAATATATAAGTAAAATTCTGGCATTTAGGGCGATGACTGGCAGTGGGGGTGGAGACAGAGGGTGCAGTGAGTGCTCGAGTACATACAGTATTCTGTACCACTGATCTGAGCACCCCCAAAATTCATTCAGGGATCAATAGTTTCCATGTAAAGCTCAGGTCAAGCACCCACGGTTTCGTAACTCTTCCGATGTATCTGATGGCTGGGCCACCAGATCACTATCTTAGATGGAAAAAAAAGAAGTCAGTCAACCATTTGGATGTTTCGTTTGTACAATGAGCACACTTTTTATAAGAAGTGTGAGTAAATGACCAAAAGATACAATAAAAAAAATTTATTTTATTTTTAAATTTAAATATACTTTTTTTTCGTTCAATGTTGAGGCATTGTGCTTGACGAGCACTTACAAGCTTATTCATGTCCTGTCACATAAGTGTGAGGAATTGATAGATGAGCTGCACATTTTTTTTTGTACGGAATGCTTAATCATAAGCCGTGGCTCAGCTTTTACAGCACAATACTTTTTTACTGGATTTTCACCCGTGGCCACTTAGTATATTCTAGAGCTACTGTGTCGTCGCGTGGACATCATTCTGGGATCTCATCACGAGCATCCAGGTTTGTACCTTACTGGCGGCAGAGTGGTGATCTACCGAAGTTCGTTTTCTGTGGTTTTTCCACTTAATGAACGGTTAAAGCAGCGGTTCTCATCCTTTTTGGGCTCGCTCTTTTCAGTATATAATTTCTATGGCGGAGCCCTGTTTCACTCGAGGAGCACTTTTTGCATATAATTTTTATGGTAGAACCTTGTAGGCCTCTTATTTTTTATTTATCTATCAAAGTTACTGATTTGTTTTATTTTCCTCGAGTTACCGCGGAGCCCCTGGGAAGTGTAAACAGAGCCCCAAGGGCTCCGCGGAGCACCGGTTGAGAATCGCTGGGTTACAGGTTTATCCTGCTTGAAAGTTCAAATTTACTCATGACCGGTCAACAATGTGATAACATGCTTATATTTATTTCCACTTCCAACTTTTTTTTTTTTTAATTCTTACTATAACCGATAAAATTAAAAAAAAAAAAAAGCCGCACACGAGTGCCCTTGCCTTATTTATTTTTTAGAGCATTGCTCAACGAAGCGAGGAACAATGATATAAAAATGTATATATTTATATAAGTAATGGTACTAGCTGAAAATTATCAACTAAGCAATGAAATGTTGCAGAGATTGAATAGATGCGTGGATTTAGGTATTGCAAATGAGCCGCATTCTCGATTTCACTGAACATTAGCATGGCATAGTTTGCAAAGCTAATAGAATTTCATACATGTTATGTACGCCTTACCACAAATTTGATGCGCATACGTTCCCCATATGCTTTCTCTGTGTACGTTCGTCCAACTGTGGTTCACAAGTATGGGCTGATCCAGGCATAGTCCGGGGGGTATAATGTCTTCATGGGGCCTACATGATAAAATTCTGGCACACAATAATTTTCGAAAGTACGTAAATATGTAAGCTGTTACTTCCATCGAAATACTGAACCCCCTTCCCGAATATCACTTTGCACGCGGGAGGGGGTGGGTTGGCGCGATCTTGGCATCACTGCCCAGCGTATAACCTTCACAAGAGGGAAGCTCGTTGGACTCTAGAGACATGACCGTCTTGACAGACACTATGACAGTCTTTGTTTATAAAATTTTCGCTTTCACTATAAATTTTTTCGAAAAGAAAATAGTTTGTATTCTTAGAAATGGTTTAGTCTGCTGGGTGAGGTTAGGGGGCCAGGCAAAGGCGGGGCCAAGAAAGCAAGAAGTGAGAAGAAAACATGGTCCAAAGAGTGTTACAGGGTGTAGGGTAAAGGAGTTAAGAAACACTGGTATCAATTATGCTCTGCGTAAATAAACATGATACTGTTTTTTCTTTGTTTTTTTTTTTTTGGTTTTCTGATGTAGGGCTTTCCAATCACATCGGATAATTGAGGTTCTGCCGTATCGTACTTGAGTAGTGATAAAGAGGTAAAGCTAAACAAATGAAAAATAAAATTAAAAAATTTCACCTATACTGTAAAAAAATTAAAATCACTGGAAAGCCAGGATGTCACAATTCGGGGGGGGGGGAAATCCTGTTTATCTCTATCTTGCATTCAGTGTTTCGCAGTCAATGAGTTTTAATACAATGTAATTTTTTTTTTTCATGCCAAAATAAAAGTGAATGCCAGTACATATCCTACAATCAAGCGATAAGAATTTCTATGTTACCGGCAAAGTATGAAATCCAGGCATTCTATACAATGCCTGGTCGTTTCAGGCAAAGTATGAAATACCGGTTTTATTCTATACTTTGCCTAGGCATTCTATAGAATGACTAGTCATTCTATAGAATGCCTAAACACAATCCAGGCAAAGTATGAAATATCTTCTTCCAACAAATCTCTTTAGGGGCGGTATAAAATATTACAATTTCATCGAATTAAAATTTCACAGAATTTTCCTCATTTTTTCCCGGAAACGTTTCCCCTTTCGCTCTCGTGAAAAAGGATCTGTTAAGGTTCGTAATTTTTTCCGAAAACATGCATTGGCCAGCGACGACTTCCATTCTTATTGGTGTATAATCGCACCATTTGATCCACGATGTCGACTCCATATTTAATTTCGTTATTGTAGGCAACTGTTTCTGGGGTCTTTTTCACGTTTTCGTTGATAGTTGCATCAGTATAAAGTGAACTCAGAACTAGACATTTTTAATCTTTTTTCTCTGATAAGATGTCAGCGTGATATCAGTTCCAGTTTTGAATACTATCGACGAGTATAGATGTTTGTTCCTGTTTTTGCTGTTGGAGGTACCTCACGACGGTCTTTTTGAAGGGTCCCAACCAAGCTTGTCGATTTCAAAAATTCACATAATCTCAGTGATGTAAAATGATCATCTGTTGTTTTGTTTCAACGTTCTCCTAGATAAGGTTCGACTAATCGAATTACATGTTCATAGACAAGTTGATTTGCTAGTCTGGTGTTATCTGCCCCAGTGTAATCGGAACTGATTTTCTGTCCATTCAGAATATATTTGGAATCAACGCAGGCAAGAAGCCAGAATTTTATCCCAAATTTATCTGGCTTACTTGGGATTTACTGTGTAAATGGACATCTTGCTTTTGAGGGTAGAAGTTGTTCGTCCAGTTATATTGGGCCCTGTTTTGTAGCAAGTCGCACTGTATTCTATGAATGAAATCCATAGTGAACATGCAAGAGCAAATTGGTCAGTTTTTAATATTTCAGATCGAATCGCATGAATTTCAAAATTTCTTTGAAACGATGTCTTTTCATTGTTTGGGGAAAAAATAGGGAATCCCAAATCGACGACCTCAATGAATTCAGTAGGAAGTTTTTTTGCACCTCTTGCGTACATAATGGATATCGTTGCATCCAGTTCAAGCAAAGAAACTGACCAAGAAGTTTCATTCAGACGACGATGGGTTCAGCTTCTGTATATTTCTGTATATGTCGAATCATTTTGTCGCAGAAAATAAGGCGTCACGAACTCAGAACACTTTCATTTATTTTTTTTGAACGCATAAAATGTGGGGCCTTGATTTTCTCTCAATATATTCCTCGACATCCTAAAGTTGAGGAAGGTTCTATGATTTTCCATATGCTCTCATCTGCTGCAGTTTCTTAGATCATTTCTATGGCTTCAACGAGTTATAATGAGTCACAACATGGTCATTTTCTGCACACTAGAGCTAATTAGAACGGGACCTACAATTTATTGCCGATTCCGAACGGCAAGCTAGTTTTTATGCTCATCGAGAGGTTGATGCACTAACTCCTCAAAGGGGGACTTCTTGCGGTAGCAATTTTTTCTGCGGTCAAGTCGCCGTGTCTGTTGTACCCCTGTGTCAGGAAAGTTTTCTGACAAAGACGAACCGGGTATCGAACTCGCGACACCTCTAAACATCCTTTGGTACTTTAGGCGTGTATCTTATCGACCTGATCTACCGCGCCCGTGAAATAGTTTTATATTGATTTAAATCTTCGTCATCAGAACCGCTACTTTCTTCACTACAGTTCGACATAGGGTAGATCTATGCTCTTCTGCACTTTCATCATAACTGCGTCCAGAGTTTCTCTCATCTAATCTGTGCATCTCCTGGAGATGCTATGCTGGAAGCTATGTTCTAAACTAACTGTTTGAAAAGATCACATGCACTCAAATTTTCTACGTCCCAGAATAAACAATTTAACGGATAATATATGGCAAGAATGCTTGACAAAAACCAAAAAGGACACACCTGCTGACGACACTTGCAGATAAGAATGAGAGGAAAAGAAAGGTCACACACAAGGTCAAATGCAAAAAATACTTTCAGAAAGATTATAACCTACTTAGAAATCAATTGTGACGACGATAGTAGTATTTACCGCATAACGTGCTAGAATATAAGGAAGGGTCACTATGACCCCCTTCGGTCTTTCTAGGTATATCCGTTCGTAGCTTCGTTGTTAAAAAATATAACGAAAGGAATCTTTGGTATACAATAAGAACATGCTAATTCAGGAACAGTCCAGAAATTCCAGGTGGTTTGGTTTATTCTTAGTAGAGATATGTAAGCTTAAACAGCGTGCAGGGTCAAAAAGACTCCCCCGTTCCGTCTTTCTACTGTTAATATTTCATCATTGATAAATGGAGCTTGCAAATGCGGATTATGCGATATCATTTTGTCTTGAAGTAACTGAAATTTTCATCTACGGATTTATGAACAAAAAATATAATGTATAAAGCGCCCGTTAACTCATCTATTCGAGGGAAAGTGACCGTGGTATGTCGGTCACGGAAAACAAATTGGTATACGTAGGTTTACCATATTTTATCGGTGGAAATACGGGAGATAGAGATCCTAAGTAAAGAATTGCTTATTGTTAGGCCGACCATATTTGCTCGAGAAAAATACGTGAAATTGGGATTCGAAATACGGGAAAATTCGGGACAATGTCAATTATCGCTAAATGATGCCAAAAGTAAGCGAAGTCGTTAACTCGTGCTAAAATCACAGAAAATTCGCCAATCGCGAGAAATAAAGCGCCACTTCAAATTGCAGTGAATTAAAAAAAAAAACTACAAATGTGTGAGATGAATATTCTTCTTTTTAGTCTCTTACTGAGGCTTTTTGAATCACGTGATATTTCCCTTTTTCTGGAGGGACATACTACATGGTAACCAATATGGCGACTTCCTGCGCAACTCATGAAAGACATAAATCAAAATTAAAGAAACGTAGAAATGAATTGGTTTTTTTTTCTTTTTGATGGGTGCTAGATATTTCGAAAATTTTCTTGAAGCTCAAGTTATGGATTTGCCTGCTATTGCTTCAAAAAATGCTTGATTAAAGCTGCGGAATTTCTTCAGTGTAATTTATGGGCCCATAATTAATTTCAAAACATCCTAAACTATATAGATTGATGATATTGGATATCATAAAACAATACGGAGATATTAATTCTCATTTTTGTGCTTGAGAAGATATAAATCAATGTTATTGCATGAATATTTAACTCAAAAGTAGGTCCGGCTAATTATTTTATATTTACTTTTCTGCGCTTCATATTTCTTCGAAATCAATTTTTCGAAAATCGAGAATTCAGTTCAATTTTTAAAATTATTGATGATGCGGAAAACTCTACTAAATTTCCCCATTTCTACGGTAAATTCGGCAATTTTAATTGATTTCCATGGGAAAAACATGCTGTGCTTGTCCCTCCAAGTGATACTGATGATCATAGGCGTACGCAGAATTTTCTCGAGGGGGGTTTGAGATTTTTTTACCTTCTGAGGGGGTTTTACCTTTTTCCTGTAAAATAACACTATAATCTTGGCTCGGGGAGGGGGGGGGGTTAGAACCCCAAAACTCCCCCCTCCTTTGAGTACGCCAATGCTGATGATGATTATGATGTCAATTCCACAAGCCTCATTATCGTGATGTAATTTCTAAGCTTGAAAGATAATTTTAATCGTTGATTTGAAGAATAAAAAGTCAAGTTGACTTCGTTGAAAATATTTGAAAACTCGGGACATTTCTGCAAAAAAGTCGCGACAGCAAAAAAACAGAAAAAAACCGGGACTGTCCCGAGAAATACGGGATGTATGGTCACCCTGCTTATTGCTATTCTCTCTCTCAAAAAATTGTCAAATGTTGAAAAATCGCTAATTACGGTTAAAATTGATGGGAAAGAAATGCTGATGGGTATGTACGAAGAAGGACTACAATAAATTGCAGTAAATAAAAATGTATTTCACGGAATAAATATTATGTTATTGATATTTTTTTTTTAAATGTCTTGGTTTTGTTATGTAAAAAAGAAACACGTCACAAATATGCGACATGAACGTTTATGTTTACAATCATAATTAATCGTACAGTGATTTGTAAGAAATTAAAATTATCTTCCTCCACGTTTTCAGTCAAGATTGAGCGAGTTTCAGTGAGTCAAGTGAGTTTAGTCGAAAATACGGGACATTTTGAAAAACAAATTCGGGACAGTGAAAATAAAAGATAAATAGCAAAATATAGGCCTACTTAGCAAACGTTTTGTGGTGACCTTATGCATATGACACATATGTCACGCATTTCCCGGGACATTCCCGTATTTTCACTTTATTTTGGCTGTCCCGACTTTTTTGCAAGAATGCCGTGGTTTGTCGCGAATGTTCTACATTGTAGAATCTACAAAGCCTACTTTTAGATGCTTATAGTTTTATACTTTATTAAAATCAACTATTGAAATTATTTTTCAACGCATAAATTATATCACTATAATTACAACTATGAATAAGAATATTCACCTCACATACGTCATGGTTTTTTTACTTTCTTGATAAAGTGATCCTCAAATATGTTCAAGAGATCCTGTATGATCTGTCCAGGGAATTTGTTAATGTTAATAAACATCCATGGCCGAGAGAATCGGGTTTGGAACCAACACTTCCACAGTAAAACGCTAGCTCCCAAACTACTCCACTGCAAGACGGCAAATACTAAACGTTGATTTAATTGTTTGCCCCTTCAAACGTTTTATTTCGTTATTTTACAATGTACTTTGTGGAATCCATTTTTGTTCACTGCAATTCTCTCAGAGTAATGCTTTGTTTCCTGCCATTGGCGTTTTTTTAGTGATTTCTGCAAAAGTTGGCAACTTTGCTTACATTCGGCGTCATTTATGGCGATGATTGGCGATGTTCCGTATTTTACCCGTATTTAAAATCCTGAGTTCCGGTATTTTTCTCAAAGAAATTTGGTTAGCCTAAATGTGCAATAAATCTTAGTGACACGGTTTTTACAATCTACCAAAATTACGTGAATTCTTTGGATAACAATGAAATCATTTACCTCAGCTTTGGGAGCTTACGTCAGTGGTGAAATAATTGACGTTATGTGTCTCATCAGGCCCATAGCCAGAAATTTCATTCGAAGAGGGATCACTTTCATTTCGTGGGGAGGGACCAAAGTGATATAGAAAACTGGTTCCAAAATTTTTTACGTCGTGGGGCACTTTTCAGAATTGTTATCATTGAGTACTAATTTTGACAACATTTACAGGTTGGTGCCATGTATAAAATACAGTAATTGTGATAAATCTGGTGATTATGCATAATCACCGGTTATTATGCACAATAATTTCATCCGTTTTGATCGGTGATTATGCGTAATCACAGATTTATGCCGTTTTGTTTACAGTAACATATAAAAGGTATTCCACGAAAAACGTCCGAAAGCGATAAAATGTTGTTGTCCGTATCCGATTTGAAATTCCAAAAAGAAATTACCCGCTTAATTCAGTTGTGATTTTGACGAATGAATTTTAATTTGACGAAAATGTGACATTTTATATCGTCCATGCACAGATCTCTTGTCAAGAAAGCCAAAGGAAAAGTTTACAGAAAAAAATTAAGAAAAATTATATTAAATTGTAATCGTATAAATTGAATATTTTATACCGCCCCTAAACAGATCCCTTCTCCAGAGAGCCAGACGTTAAGGTTTCCCGGAAAAATCGAAGAAAACTGTGTGAAAATATAATTTGACGACACCGCCCCTCAAGGGATCCCTTCTCAAGAGAGCGAAAGGGAAACGTTTCCGGGAAAAAATGAAGAAAATTCTGTGAAATTTTAATTCGATGAAATTGTAATATTTTATACCGCCCCTCAACAGATCCTTTTTCAGGAGAACCAAAGGGAAACGTTTCCGTAAAAAAAAGAAAATTCTGTGAAATTTTAATTTTATATAATATTTTATACCGCCCCTAAAGAGATTTTTGGAAGAAGATATTTCATACTTTGCCTGGATTGTGTTTAGGCATTCTATAGAATAACTAGTCATTCTGTAGAATGCCTAGGCAAAGTATAGAATAAAACCGGTATTTCATACTTTGCCTGAAACGACCAGGCATTGTATAGAATGCCTGGATTTCATACTTTGCCGGTAACATCTATAATAAGATAAAGACGTGCCTTTTAGGTGGGGCATTTCTTGCTGAAGAGCAGCCTTTTTTATACTTTCTCAAAATTCCTCTTCGTTTACAAAAGGATTAAGGCTTCTTTGAACTGACTATTCGAGAGCTGCTTGTCAAACGTCTATCTGCTAAGTTAACTGAAAACTGACCCCTCCCACTGAAGAGGCAGAAGCCATTTTGTCGTTTTCAACGCCCAGCGCTGTTGCGAGTACAATGGTCGTTTTGTGGAGAAAGGAGAGGGGCGTATGCTAAGCTAGCTTAGTGATTCTTTATGGGGGGAAAGCAGGGCAGTATATTTACGGCCAGGACCATTTGGAAGTCGAAAAGTTCACACGTAAAAATACGGCCTGGACCGTTTGGAAGGCATAAAGTTCACACGTACATATACGTGCAGGACCGTCAGTCGGTTAAGGAAAAAAATTATTTCTCTTGATGGTAAGGAAAAAAAAATTCAGAAAATCGGAATGGAATTTGAGAATTTCATGTTTTAAAAACTAAAAAAATCAAATTTCATTGTAAACAAATTTTAAAAAACACTGATAAAACACTCTCTCATTAGACCTTTTAGTTCATTTCATGAAAACATTTATGTGAAAATTATCTGAAAAAATATTAAACAAAGCATCACACAAACGCAACGTTAGTCAAAAATGGAATAAAAAGAAAACCTCATGAAAATATTTTGATGACTGCAACGTCTCATTATATATTATACACAGACGTACTGTTCCGAGACAATTCGGGGTTAGCGAGGGATCGAACCCCCCTTCCTTTTGGATCCGCAACTGTCCCGGGGAGTTCCAGTGGCCAACATTTTTTTAATAGATATTTGTGCAATAAAAAAAATAAATAAATAAAATTTCTCTTTGACTAAATTCAATTCAATAAGGAGAAAGGGTCTCGCTCTTGGATGAGGGTAGAAGGTCCTGGAGAAAAGTGGGGGGGGCAGCAAATATGGTGCAAAGGGCCATTGGGCAAAAAAAAAATTTGACAACCACACTGGACCATATGATATTTTATTTTAATTTAATTTTTTTTAATTTATTATGATATAACGCTGTATAATTATACTAAGAACATCCATCAATGGATCATTAGCGGATTCGTTCTGATGAACACAAAGAACGTAATAACGGAAAACTTCTTTGTTTACCATTTTTCCCGATCAGTTATCAGATGATTTTCTCCAGATGGTGCGATGACACGAAGGGAACGTAGTGTTCTTCTTACGAAATCATTTGAATGCTTCTTATACTATACTAAATCCGTTTGCAGGCACAGATTTATGGCTTTGCCACGTGCTGGCTATTCGAATTGCTCTGCCTTTTCACGATATAATTTAAAGTTCCTGACAACGAATTACTAAAATTTGCCGCACTCCGAACTTACTATCCAGGCCCACTTAACACTCTGTACATACGGCACCAGAGCCGCAACTAGGGAAAAGCAGGCGGGATTGATACCAGGGCCGTCTAAAGACTATCATGGGCCCCCGGGCGAAGTGGTTTTCCGGAGTCCCAACCTGGTAAATTTTAGAAAATTTCAACCGGATCTCATTTTTGTGAGGCCTCTCTTCTCTTGAGGCCCGGATGAGCCCATGCGTTAAGACGGCGCTGACTGATTCTCCGAACTCCGAGCCAGAGGGGTACGCAAATGTTATCCTTTCCTCTCTCCCTCAATATTAAAAGAGGGCGCCAAAATGCGTGCTTGTCCCGGCTGACCACGCATGTCGTTGTGGTCCTGTACATCAGTATGTATGTTGCAGGGTTTAAGGTGCATACAGGGCTGCAGCTGGATACATTTTTAACTGGAGCTAGCAAGCTTTTGGCGTCCCCGTGTAAGGAAAGGTTAGAAGGAGTGATTAAAGGGGTAATTCGGCACCCCCTCTAGTTCAGCACTTGGTACAGTGGACCCGTTCTCCCTAGTTGTGGCTTTGTGTGTGTATGTAAATCAAAAACTGCTTGAAAAGAATGTTAGGTGTGAAAATTGTCTTAATGCACTCTTCGATATTACCCGCATACAACGTTTTGCATAGATCAGCGGTTCTCAACCTTTTTTGACCCACGGAGCTTCACCACCCCCTTCCCAGTATATAATTTCTATGGCGGAGCCCCGTAGGCTTATTTTTCATTTATTCATCAAAGTTACTGACTTATTTTTATATATTATTCAAAAATATTAATTTTTTTTTTGTCAAATTTACTGTTTTTTTTATATTTTCGCGGAGACCCTGGGAATTCACGCTGAGCACCGGTTGAGAACCGCTGGTCTATATGGTTTTTTTTTTATTCCAAAAACAGATAGACAGCCACATTCATATTCGATACAGAAATAAATACCAAAAAGACAGAATAATGAAAGCAAAACACACACAATGCAGCTGTTAGGGCCATATTCCCCCCCCCCCCTGTTTAAAATTATGCTTTTAATAAATGTTTCAAAAATTTCATATGGAATTTGCAAATATAAAAATTTATTCCTTCAGATGTCTAATTATTTTTACTTCTGATAATTTTTTATGAATTTATTAGAAATGGTTGGGCCTCCTGGCAATTTGTACTTTTTTGGATGAGGTACTAATTGTTTTTTTTGCTAAAACGTTATAATCGGGATCCAATGCATTTCATTCAAGTATTTTAAAATATATATCTCGGTTTTAACGGCGTAATCGCGTTACTTATAACCGAGTTTTAATGTATGCTTATGTAGGAAAGCAAAAAAAAAAAAAATCATTGGTTATAGGAAAATTTAATTTTTTCTTCATTGGTTTTTTATATTGTCATCAGTGCAATAGCGCCAAACAAAGAATTAGTTTCCGTCGAATGGAACTTCACCATACAGTTCCTCGAATTAGTCTTTTCCTCTCATGTTTATGGCAGCCTGAGAAGAAGAGCAATTCCTTTGTCCAGTGCATCCGAAATCCCATCACCCTCCTTGTCAAACTACTTAATAGACAATGGAAGACAGCAACCGCAGGTCCAGCCAAACCGTCATCAGGGTGTTCAAACCTTTCCAATAGATGATGGCAACTTTCCGGTTACCCCAACCGTCTAAAAAAATGTGGATTTTCTCGGTTGAAAAAACCGCGCTCAGCGGTTGCAGTTGTATCTGTGCGTTGACAGAATAAAACTATAGATGATGCCTTCCCCCCCAACCTCAACCGCGTGCAACCGCGCCGTAGTCAGGTCCCGACCTTATCCTTCCACTGCATGCCTGTGAAAAGCTATGGGAGCTCACACCAACTACAAAAGAATCCTAAACCCACCCCTCCCCCTCTAAGCATGTATTAACCCTTAGTAAAATCAACATAGAACGACAGTAAAAAATTCAGAACTTGTTTTTTTTGTCGCAATTTTTGAAGACTTCGTTAGTCATTTTGAGGAAGATAGGCGCCAATGTTGGCAGAATTTTGATTGGGGAACATTCGTTCCCCAATCAAAATTCTGCGGGGGGAGAAGGGGGAGCTACGCCACTGTATGAATGAATGTATTAGGGAAATTAGAGTAAAACAGCAAAGGGTCTTGAACAAATGATTGAGGAAAATAAGCAGGCTGGTAAAGCTGAGTCTAAGGCAGCAATTGCCAAAATCTTGGACACAGTAAAGGACTTTAGAGAAGAACTTTGTGCATGGCTCACAAACAAGAAAATTGAGATGCAAAGAGAGAAAGAAAAAATAGAAATACAAAGTTTAAAGAAGGAAATAGATCTTTTCAAATTAAGACTAGAAGAAACAAAAAAGGATAGTTACACATCTAAGGCAAAACTACCACCTAAACCGACATAAAGAGAGGGTTCATACAAAATTTTCAAAATGAAAAGTAAGGAGTTTTTAAGAAGTTTCAAGCAGTTTTTAAGGAGTCATGGCAAACTTCATAACTTACAAGTTTTACAGCAAAAAAAAGGGCGGGGCACATATGCAAATTTATTTTTAATTTGCAAACAAACTTTCCCTCTTCTCAAAAATATAGATGTAGAAGTGGTTCAAAAATTACAAGTTTTGATTTGTTACCCAGCATCATAAGAATTCATAAAATAATCAATCCACATACACGCTTTCTGTCGTCACCAAAGTGTTCTAAAACCTTCAAGCATTGGTCAAAAATATAACTCATAACAGCATCATATAAATTATAAAAATTCTAAAAGTAATATTCATTCCCCCTCCAATTATTCAAAATAAAAACCACAGCCGACAAAGATTTTTCTTACAAAATTATTTATATTTGCAGCAACTCTTCAGGTTTCATACAAAATTTTCAAAATGAAAAGTAATGAGTTTTTAAGGTGTCATGGGGCCACGCCCCCTCCGAAAAAAAAAATTGTACCTCTAGACAATAAAAGAAGCCCACAGAAAAACAAAAGAAGCCCACATGTGAATTTATTTTCATTTAAATGTATTTTTTCTTTAATTTCAATGTTTCCAAGATTTCAACTTTCAGAATAAAGGGTATGATGGGTAGGAATTTCAGCTGAAAAGGAAGAGATATGCCGTGACTGTATGCGCGAGTAACAAGCGACAAGAGAACACAAATTCGAACAGTAACAGAGCATGATGATCAAGATTAGGTATTGAAAATTGTAGTAAGAAAGAAGAGAGAGAGTTGCGATAGTATATAGTATTAAAATGATTTAAAGAAATCGGCAGTGATGTACTGAGTTTGCAATAAATTTTGTATTTATCTTGCTTGAGCTGTGGCCACTTCTGCCAGAGAGAGAGATACAAACACAACGCCACAACAGGCAAAATGCCCAACGAGGTGGCTGAGAAAAAGATGCCCATAAAAATATGGATGTCATATATTTCAAAAATACAGCAACCCAATTAAAAATGCAATTAATAAAAATTATAAACAATATATACACGTGATAAAATATTATATAATGCCCATAAAGAATGGGCAGATGTTAACCAAATAAGAGTTAAATCACTGTAAACTGTTTATGAAAATATGCTCATAAGCTACAACATAACAAAATCAAATCCTTTCTATACATTGTTTTTTTTTTCCAAAAAAGCCACAAAAAGGAATTTCAAGAAAACTCCGTGATCCGTGGCACATTTAGAGATCCCTTGAGTGACATGTACCACAGTTTTAGAACACTTGAGCGACCCCCAGTGCGGTTCTACATCACTCAAGTTATCCGCGGCACATTCCCAGATTACTTGAGTGATCTGCGGCATAATCACGGATCACTTATATGACGCGCGGCACAGCTCCAGAGCATTTGGATCCGCTAAGTATTTGAAGATCACTAGAGTGGCTCTGTAGGGGACTCAATAGGGAGAATGTTAGTTCAGGTGCCCACAAACTAGTGAAAAGTTTTACTCGTTTTTCGCGCACCGAGTAAGACGCCATTAAGAATATTTCATATTTTTTATAAAGGGTGGTTGATGACGTAAGAATCATCCAACCCCCCCCCCCCCACTCCACGTCATCAAGTCAGCAAATCGAAAATCCCCATCCATGCTGACATAATACTTGAATAACCCCTAACATAAAGATACCCGAAAGTTATTTTCTGAAGGTTAAAAAAAGTGGGTTCAGCTATAGCGGCTGATCGGCTCGTCCTCCCCCCCCCCCTCCCCCGTCCTGTAAAACCAGACGTGGCTCGGGCTGTCACTTTTAAAAGCCGGGTTTTACTAGCAGGTTTTCTATGCCGCGCGACACGCCGTCTATTCATAAATATGAAAAGCAGTACGACTGTTTTCCTACAGAGCGCAATACAGCTCACGACAGCGCTTTACGTCGGGCGTGATTGGCAGACTGCTTCTGGAGGAGTTAAGTGTCGTGTGCCGCCCGTTTCACACACACAGCGATCTTTCCTTCATTTTCGTGTTGTGTCTCTTCCCTTTAAACCGGAGCATGCAGCCGATAGAGTAAATGACGCCAGGGTCATATACTATATAGCCGTCCTGAGCCAATGCGCCACGCTTGGAAAACGCAAATGCGTAACGTCATTATGTAACTCATTTCTGCACGAAATGATCCAGTTAGGTTCACGCGGCGCAAGAAGCCTACTCCTAGGAAAACCTGGCTTCAGGGATGAACGCTCGTTACGGGATCGCGGGAGAGATAAACCCATTGTCTCTCTCATGGAATCTCTTGTGTGTGGATAGAGCCTGTTCTTCTCTTTTTTTTCTTTTTTTTTGCCTTTTTATTTATGGCAACCAATCGCTTTCCCCACTGGACTTCAGTTTTTAGCACTTTAAGGCGCGACGGCGAAAAGATACGCCAGTCGTCGTCCCTTACTCTAGTGGAACTGAAATTTTTTTTCCTTTCTTCTTTTTCAGTAGCGAGTTGTAATGTGAATAAAACACATAAAACACGTCAAAAAAACTGCGGAAAGCAGTGACATTTTGCGGTTTCTCGGAATTTTCGTAGTGAGATATTGGCTGTAAGCAAATGGGAAGGAGGGATAAAATAGGAATAGTAGGAGAGAATTGCGGTAAAAAAAAAGACGATTGCGGCGAAAGTAGGAAAATAGTAGGAAAAATAGAAAAGCTGCGAGGTCTGCACTCAGTATACTGCGTAATATAGGAGGTTCGAGACATCGTTTCGTCGCATAAGTAAAAACTTAAAAAAACTTGCTCACCACTGGGCATGGGGGAATTTTCGGCTACTGGTTCAGCGGAGTGATGTCGTTCTACGGACCATCGATTTCCAACGCTGACCAGTTTGCGACATAGGCAGGAAAACACGTCAAAACTAGCGATTCGGTAAAAAATCTTATTTTAGAAGCAAAAGCGTATAATCGTATTAATTTACTAAATACGACAAAATCGTAACGGTTGGCAGGTATGCACAACCATTGGATGTTCCAATCCCATCCCCTGCTTTCACATTTCCTATTACAAAGGGATAGAGCGGTTTTTTTTCTCTTTTCTTCCTCTTTATATTCGGGGGAAGCTTCCTCTTATTTTTCTAGGCAATGATATTCATCACCATGGGGAATGCCTATTCTAAAGGGGCCTACACACGTTCAGTTATACCTGTGCAGGCGAAGCTTCTGGAACCGGTTCTAGGCAATCTGTGGGGATATTTTCATTCTTCGATCTCTGTCTTCGCGGTCTTTTGATCAGTTCGGATTTTTTCAGTCTATAAAGTTCGGAATTTTCTAGCATGATTTCCACAGATGATGATGCTTTGGGTGTAGTTGGATTGGTTATGGCACTGAAAGTTATTAATTCAAAAAAAATAGAAAAAAACGGGTAACGTGGTACAAAGATTGGTTAAAAAACAGGCAACAATATTCGCACGTTAAATTATTACAGGAATTGAGATTTGCACCAAAAGATTGGCATAATTTTCTCAGAATGGATCAAGATACCTACTCAAAGCTTTTTTTTTTTTCAATTCCTTTCGGAAATTGCTTCGCAAACTGTTTATTTTTTTAACAACACTGTCTCTGTTTGCTAGAGGATCTATTTCTCTCATTTTCCACACCAATCTCTCATAACTATCATCTTTCTTAATTTTGTTGTGGTAATCTTTAGTTTTCACCTGCCACAAGCATTTCTTATTCCTATACATTTCAATGAATTCTTCCAAACATTCGCGCTGCCCGTTTCGAAGATCACTCGTCATTATAAACCTCGAGTCGTGAAAACTAAACTGAACTCTGAACTAAACTCTGGTGGAGTGTTGAAATCGGTGTTTCCCAAAGTAGGACTATTCAGGTTATGAATGGACACAAGGGGGTGATGGGGGGACGAGAGGAGAACATCAGTTTTCGAAAACTCAGACCATTTTACCAAGGAAGCCTTTGTAAATATGGGCCTTGGGCAAAAAAAAAAAAAAAAAGGAAAACTAATATTGCACACAGAAATTCGTACTTGTTTCATCAGAGCTAAAGTGTTTTTTACTCCCTTTGAATGTGCGCTGTACATTCCAGATGTACTGTAACTGTAAATTGATCGGTAAAGCCTACTGTCACAGATCTCCACACCATCTGGGGTCCTGCGTCCCCGGGAGCTGGTTTTACTAATGAATATTGTCATTATTCGAGCCATTTCCCCCCAACCCCCACAAAGATGGGATTGGGATCAGGATTCCGGTTTCAAAGCCCGAGATGATTCCAATCATTCTTTTTTCCCACGTTAAAAAAATTCACTATAGTGGCGGCTCGCCAAAGAGAATAGCCTCTGTGCCCTGCGGCAGCATGTGGGTGGGGAGGGGCAGGGGAGTGACGCCCAAGAGCCGCGACGCACACTTTGAGGAAGACTGCTGTAACGGAAGATGTTTGTTGAATCTACACCATAAGTACAATAATGTATTTTGATGTTACTAAAACCTCTCATAATGACCGATTTTCATGACTTAAGTAAAAGGCATTACTGCCTATTCATGCTTATCAAGAATGCTATCCATATCTACAGTGATTATGACAATACGTATTGGCAATAAAAGAGAAATTTTGGTATTACAATCGACGCCCGATATAACGACCCCTTCGTCCCATCGAGAATGGACGTTATATTTGGAGCAAGGTCGTAGCGAGGGGAAGACTTGGGGTTGTGGTCGGGCCTGATTGGGACGGTCGTTATATAAGTAAAACATAAAACATTTGGGACTTACCCTACCAGTCTTTGTCGCTATAACGTGAATGATCGCTATAACGTGAAGTTGTCATAACGAGCGTCGACTGTATCTTCGAAAACAAGCATCGTTTCTCCTCTGAATATACAGATAGGGGATACATGCTCCTTCATACTCGTATGATAGCATTTTTTTCTCGCGATAGCGTCGATTTAAAAAAAATAATTTTTTTGACTTGAATTTTTTGAATTTTTATGGTAACTTACGTAGTGTTTTTCCTTGAAAGAAAACTGCATTTTCACGCGACCTCTTACGATTAATTCAACTCAATTAGAAATTGACTTATTATTAAGCATAGTATGTATATTAATAGTATTACTCAATGATATAATTATATTATCAATCGTATATCTCTCTCAAAGAATTTTTCGATTGTTTTCTTACGTTTAACTAGCGTAATTTCATCTGAATTTTTTTCTTTCAATGTTTGAGCTGAAAGCTGAAATTCGTTGCAATCTGACGAGATGTGTCCAAAAAACAAATTCAATGAGATTCATTAAATGTAAAAGAAATGTAGAAGAAAATAATAAATTACAGTGATTTTTGTCCTGTTGATGCTTTGCTGGTTTTCGGTCAAGACAGGAGTGGGAATCCTGCGTTTGAAATTGCAAACAATTGCAAACATTAACTAACACGTATAAACACCTGCTTGATTTCTAAAGGAAGTACATGTGAAAGAATACTAAAATAATCTGATGTCACGTGGCCCCTAAAATCTCCAAGAACCCTGGTTAGAGACCTCCTCTCTAAATAATCAATAAACAATTAATAGTCATAGCATATTATTTGAATATAGAGTTTGTGTGTTTCGGTGCATAATTTCGGGCAAATTTATTGAAAAGAGCGATTTCAGAAACAAAATTGCGAATTTTAACAATGGTCGAAATATTTCTGAAATTTTATTTCGATTTTTTTATTCGATATGAAATTGTAAAAAAATATCGTGAAAGTTACGCCATTAGAAAAATTTCTTGGCGTAAATTAAATGGAATCCCTCTCCAAAACAAGTTATTCAGTTATTATTGTTCTATTACATTATCAGTGAAAAAAGAAGATTGAAGAAAGAAGGGCGAATATAAGAAAGCGGGAAAAAATAACTGCGCAGTTATACCTGATGGCCCATACACACGCTCAGTTATACCTGATGGCCCATACACACGCTCAGTTATACCTGATGGCCCATACACACGCTCAGTTATACCTGATGGCCCATACACACGCTCAGTTATACCTGCGCAGGCATAACTGTACAGTTATGCCGAATCGAAAAACCATTCCCTTCAGGTCGCCTGTGCAGGTCAACTGACGGCCCCTACACACGCTCAGTTATGCCTGCACAGTTGGCCTGTACAGGCATAACTGCGCAGGTATAACTGAGCGTGTATAGGGCCCTTAAGAAATATCATCCCTTCAGAGAAAAAAAAAAGGACTTTTTCAGGCGTGGCTGCAAAAAGTAAGGAGTTATAAGGGCCCTTCCAGAGGGAAATGAAAAGTTAGGAGTTTTTAAGGAGTTTGTAAGGATGTGCGAACCCTGAGAGAATAAAAGCCGTAGCAGAAATAGGGGTAGACTCAAGACCAGACATCTGGTCAACATTACACCAAAAAACACAAACACTAAACCGGAAACAACAAAAAAAAAAAAAAACTAGTACAGAGTGGAATAAAATTACAGAATCTACAAATACCTATCAGACAATGCTGGACCACCAGGAAGGGTGGTATGATATTAGAGAGAGACAAAGAGGAAAACCAGCAGAAACTGTTGGAAGAATTTCCATAAAATTGAAACCTTTTTTAAAAGAAAACTTTACTTGTGTAAAACAAACAAAACAAAATCCACAGATAATGATATATGGAGGTGATGAATCTGTAAATGAAAACAATCTGATTTCATTCTTAACAAGCCAAAATCAATTGGACGAAACAGCAGATATAGTAATACAATATGGATACCCAATTAATGAAAGAACACAAACAACAAACTGGGTATATTACAAGTAGATTCAACGACATTTAACAAAATCCTGAATAAGGGAAAGACTTATTTAGGCTGGTCAATGGTCAGGTGCGAGGAATACCTACGGATCAAACATTGCAGAAATTGCTCGAAATATGGACACGTCTCTAAATACTTCCGGGACAAAACAAAATGTCAGAACTGTGGTAGCGAACAACATACCACTCAGAAATGTGCCGATGAAACGAAATGCACTAATAGCGAAATTGCAAATAAAAAATTTGGTACAAAGCATAATACAGTCATTGATAAAAATTGCCCTATATATAGTAGAGAACTGCAAAGATACCAAGAAAAAATAAATTATAATGCCAAAACATAATGACTGGACTAGATTTGGACACCTTAACCTTAACCATACAACAGCAGCCAATGACGAACTTAATAGGAACATAATAGCTGACGATATTCATATCATGAGCATAAACGATCCATATGTTAATAAAGGGAAAATTGTGGGATTTGACGATAGTTGTAAGAGCATCTGCAACTACCCAGAACACAAGGCAGGTAACATATTGCATAATTTTAATAACGAAATACTGGTTATTTATTGCACCAATAATATAGTGGCAATAAAAACTAACTTTGAACAAAAAAGATGAATATATAATTATATCAATGTATTGCGAGCGAACCTTCAGTATCTCTAGATAGACACTTGAACGAACTCGAACTGCTAATCATAAGAAATGCCAACAAATTTTTAATAAATGGAGATTTCAATGCCAAATCGTCGCTCTGGGGACAGAAATATTTAGATACCAGAGGGGAAGAATTACTCGAATTAATAAACAATCACGACTTAAAGGCCATAAATGACCCCAATAGTCGACCAACATTTGCATCATCTAGAGGAAATAGCTGGATAGACCTGCTCTTAGTAAAGAATATGGGCACAGATATGATCCGTAATTGGGAAATATCCGATAAACTGGTGATGAGAGATCACCAGATCATGAAGTATAGTTTGGTAACACAGCGCCAAACATATAAAGCTAATAAAAATCTTTTCATCAAAGACATAGACATATTAAAATTCAGTCCAAAGCTTTCGGATTTCCTTCAGTCAAATAGAAGAAATAGAGAACAAGGTGAAAACCTTAGTGACTATATAGAACGATTCCAGGATACGATCTACATATTAGCAAAAGAATCAAGGAAGAGAACCAAAGGGAAAAGAGGAAACAAAACGCTATGGTGGAATACCGAATTGCACATAGAAAGAAACTATGTTAGAGCATTAAGAAAGTACCAGAAAATGAAAGATCCTCTGGAAAGAGAGAGAGGAACAAATACAAATATAACATAAGGAATACTAAGAAAAAGCTATGGGGGACTACCTCAACAGAGTTACTATCAAAAACACAAGAGGCGAAATTCGCTCATTAATAACGGAACAAGCTGGTAATGCAAACACATTGATGTACATTGGAAGACAGGATGGAACTAGTACTGGGAACTATACAGAAACCATAAAAGCCCTAAGGTCATTTCACTTCACACCAAGATCAACGAATATAATGAATGAGGAGATAGAAACAGAGAGTACAATTCTCCATATGTGACCACAAATGAACTATTGGCCACACTCTAAACTATACAACTTCACAAAGCCCCAGGGATGAATGGCTTGACATTGGGAATAATCAGGGAAATCTACATCTGTGAACAAGACCTGTTCCTCTCGATCATCAATAAATGCCTAGAACAAAATGAAAATGAATTCCCATATATATGGAAAAAAGCTAGAGTTGTGTATATCCCTAAGGAAGGCAGAGACCTTCAAGAACCAAGCTCTTAAGGCCCCTTTACACGTACAATCTTCCCCGCACGCCCGGAGCGGGACGTTCTTGCGCGAATGATTGGAGGGCGGTTAGGAACGCGGCGTTCAAGAGCGCGTTGTTAAAAACAGACACATTCTTGCGCGCGCTCTCTCCTGCACGAAAGAAGGCCCCGTTCAGAATTGTGTGTGTAAAGGGAAGCGTGTGGCGAAATTCATACGCTTTTGCGTGGCGTGTGGACTTTCGGGGAAGCACAACACTCCACGTTCCTGGCCAAAGTTTTTTCCCTGTTGGCAGATCGAAATCGGCTGACGTTTGCTTGGAAAAAATATAGATTTCAAAAGCTTATTATATATTACTACGTGGATTATTCGTTTTTAAAAATAATTTCAATAATTATTTATCGAAATTACTGTTACAAATTTATGGTAATTTTTTATGCAATTGATAAGAAATTCAGAAATAAAATTTCTGTGATCGTTAATTTCGAATTTTTATTCGATTCGACTTTCATTTGTCGTTTGACTTTAATTGCTGTAATTAGCTCTTAACTACATTTTCTGAATTTAATTGTTTATATACCTAATATTATAATTTTACCGAAATAAGAGAAAAAAATCAGCTTTTTTTCTTCCATCTCACACACACAATTATCGACTCGGTGTGCAGATGATGTTTTTTTTAATACTACCAGCCAGAAAAATAGATAAAAAGCATTACAAAATTATTACATTGAAACCTCGCTACAACGATTCTCGATATAACGATAAATCCTTCTACAACGACATATCTTCAAAAAATTTTTGGAAATGTCTATATTCTAATGTTAAACTTCTGCCTCCCGATATAACGATACTCCCTCTACAACAATATTTTTTTTTGTTCCGCTGAGTATTGTTATATCGAGGTTTCACTGCACTTTTTTTGAAATTATGGTGTTATTTTGTAGGGCTTTATTTCAGATATTTTTAAGAAATTCTTGATAAATTTCTCTCGGTTGTATTCATATCCTCAAAAAATCATTTCAGTTTAATGTTGTCGAGCATAATAACAATACAAAAAATAACAAATAAATTGAAGCATAATTTTTTTTTCAAATTTTTTTTAAAACTCTAAATACACGTATTCTTACCCGTGTTAAACATTCCGTTGTGTGTCATGTTATGACCAATAAAATTAAAAGTGTGAATAGCAATACGTTTTTTTAGTTGGATATTATTCATGATATTTAATGGTTTTTCGTTTTAAATGAAATCGGCGATAATCTTATAACATGAAACATCCCTTTTACTTGGTATTTTGAACATCACTTGACCTTGGACATCTTTTATACAATACAAATACAACGCCACAACAGGCAAATTGCCCAACGAGGCGGCTGACTTAAGAACATCATGGATCCCCGAGCCATCCTTTGGAGGCCCTACCTACTACTACTACAACACCCCCCCCCGCGGAACCCCCCAATGAATCGGTACATGCGGGAATGTGCTTGTACGTGTAGTGAAACCTGACGTGAAGTTTTTTTGTTGTTTCTCTGTAATGCTTGTTATGTGTAGTGCTGCCATCTGCCACCAGTTTTTCTAACTATGAGTGAAGTGTTATGATTGAATGATTTATCGTTGTAGGACTGTTGCTCTCTGTGGCGAGACTTTTTAACGGGGAGATCGGCTCACATTTGCGCCTTGAAGTTGGGAACCACAGAAAACCAACTTCAGCCGACCACCACTGTGGGGTTCGAACCCCGGATCCTCGCATCGCGAGTCCGTCACTATAACCACTCGACCACCACAGCGGCATTTGCATCTGCTTTTGTGATCTTATCATGAAAAAATACAGCACATTGTCCACTGAACACCTGCTATGAATGCAGGGTTGGCTGGATCTAGTGAATAGGGTGCTTCTTTTTAAACAGTATCATTGTTGACATACAGATAATGGAAGTTTTTTCCACAACCCTAAATCCCTTTTAAAGTTTTTTTCTAATGTGTTGAAGTCAAATTTATACTGTCAAATTTAAATCAGATGTTCTTAACTTTTTTAGCAGCGACTTAAAAACATCAACTATGTGTTCCCCAGATCTATTTCCAATTTTAAAAATATGCTTATTGAATAAATTTCTACATAATAAAATGGTTTTTTTTTTTTTCGAAATTTCTGTAGCCAGTGGTAGGCGTCTTAACGGGTGAGTGAACGGAAATGGAACGAGTGCCAAATCAAAAAGGGGCCCCAAATTATTGAAAGGCTTTCATCTATTCTGAAATTATCTTTTTTTTTCACTTCTGGATTTTTATTAGTTTTGGAATAATTTCTTTCATCAATTCTCGCATTATTTTGCATTAATTATGGATTTATGTACATACTTCTATCGTTAATTTCAAATTTTGAAACTGATCTTTCTTAAAATATTTATTTTCTATTAAAAAAAGCAATTATTTTCTTTAAAAAGAAAAAAATAGAACTTATTGGTTAAGAGCCCCTAGTTAAACTATTTTAAATTTTTCCCTCACCCTGAGGGTAAATGAAAGCTTGTGAAGTTATCAAAATAATAATAGTAATTTAACATATCTATAAATCTGATATAACAATGTTTGTAGATAAAGGAACCAAATCAAAGTTCGAAAATTATTGCAAGAGCCTAATAAATGTAATTACGGCATTTGAAAAACTAATTTATCATTTCTTTAAAAAAACAATTCGTTGGAAAAAGGAAGAAAAATCGTCAAATAGACTCTGGAAAAAAAATTGCAATAAATATTATCGCTGAAAAAAATTATTTACATTGTATACATCTCTTTTTTTAGAACGATAATGAAGGAAGACGATGCAAGAAAACGAGGGATTCGCCCTGTTTTTGCCCGTAGGGTGGGTTTGCATTTAGACGTACGATTTTGAGTTCGCGATTGAACGCTGGAATGACCAGTTCCTGCGCGCACTCCTAACTGCACACGTTTTTCGTCTTTACACGCACACTCTTGAAGGCGGTTCTGAAGTTGTTTACAGCTATCGCGCGCGCAAAAGCTTACGTGTAAAGGGGCCTTTATAGACCTACATGCTTACTCCCAGTTTGGGTTAAAATCTATGATAAAATCATCACAAATAGACTGGTGTGTCACCTGGAGAGCAACCACTTGATTTCTGATAACCAATTCGGTTTCAGACGAGAACGTGGAGCAGAACACGCGCTCCACAGAATAATTACAACAATATGGGAAAACATAGGCAGAGACGCGCATAACGCGTCAAATGCCCGGAATTTCGGAAAAGGACGTATAAATATTTTGTTCATTGTTCTCCGGGATGCGTTCTTTCCTAGCTCTAAGAAAAAAGTAGAGAAAAAAACCGCAACCAACTTTTTTTCCCTTTCTTTTTTTTCTTTTTATCGTGTATCATTATCGCGCGACATTGAAAAACTGTTTTTTTTTTCGTTGTACACTGTACTGTATTGCGCGGGTTGTTGAAGAATAAGATGACGGGTATATAGTTGCTTCCCTGAATGAGGGGCCATGTACAGAAGTTTCAAATTTCGTTTTTTTTACTACCCTGCGGATTTTCTCCTCCCGGTTATAAACGGGAAATTACGGTACTTTAGCGGCTATGGGCCGGCATTCAAAGACAGCGACTCTACTGCGTAAATTCGTCTTGTTCCTATAATGTTGCGAATGCGCGTTTTTTTTTTAAATCGTAAAGGATTGGAACGACTTTCCCGATATCGTGGAAAAAAACCGAATCTCGACCTTGAATATCCAGAATTTTGTCATCTGCTGCTATGCGGTAGTCACCGTTTCGCATCGCTAAAATCACGGGTGTGTAAGCAGAATCGGCTTTTGGAGGGGCACAAGGATCTAATTCTTCACAGATAGTATAAAAGAAATTATTTTATTCGAATATTTTAATTCTCTACAAAAATATTTTTAATTTTCTCCGTATGGGGGGGGGAGGGAAGAGGCTCCCTATAACCTCCCCCCCAAATTCTGCTTTTGGTAAAAATCCGTGTTTGGAACTTGCGATTGCGCAATGGTAATCGGCTAAAAATGTGATTTTCTAAAGATTTCAAATTTTGAGTTGGCTATTCCTTTGAAAAAACTTCTGGTTGCCACGGCGATCACACAGACCTACAACAAAACATGCATGCATACATTAAACTTCAAATGCACGAATTGCCAGTTTGGAGGATAGATGTAGGGCCGCAACTGGGAGGGGGGACAGGTGGCCCAAGTGTCCTGGGCTCTGGACTAGAGGAGGGCACCAAATTCACCCTTTATAACTGCTTCTACAATACATGGGTGTACCAAAATGTGTACTTGCCCATTTGAGAAAGTATCTAGTTGCGGCGCTAGATAGATGGCACCACCTACTGAACACAAAACACGCCAAATGCTGGGCACGCACACATAAGTACACTGTTAAGTTTCTCCAACATAAATCTGACATAGCTCCCATATTCAGGTGTTAAAATAGGTGGCAGTTAAATGGTGGACCAGCACACAGAGAAGGGAAATAAAATCATTCTACCAGGAAAACCAAAGTATGAATAAGGAATGAGAAGATAAGTGTCAGAGAGGAGAGAGATAATCTAATTTGCTTTAAATTTGATCAGAAGATATTGAAAGTGCTGAGATTTTTTTTAACGAAATATAAAATCAATTAGAAGGGAATTTATACATTGATTATTAGTAAATATATAAATCTATGCCTTCAACTGTTAAGTCTCAACGAAGAAATATAAGCAGGTGATCAAAGACCTGGTGCATGCTGGAAAAAAATACATAGAGATACCAGTGAATTATGGGGGAGGGGCATAATTTTTTTCAAGATAAATTTTTTTTGAGAGGGACCCACTTTCACTCAAAAAGGACCCAGATTTTTCAAATAACCTAGAGTCCAGTGGCATCTCTGATAGGTCAAGTATATATACGCATGATATCAATAGACATTAAAAATTCTTTCAGTTATGTAGATACAGATGAAATTAAGAGACTTAACGGAATTTTTTTCGAGTCCTGACGTATCTGAGGAGGACCATTTGCAGTTTCCTAACAGATAGGAGCATTGACATCGGATAAGGGAAACACCCCACACATATAACGTTGGAGTCCCTCAGGGATCGTCGTTGGGGCCCATCTTATGGCTACTGGTGATCAATGAGTTACTAGAAATACCACTACAAACACATGAAAGAATTCAGGCATTCGCAGATGACATCATCATAACCATTTTCACAACCAACTATAGCGATCTAGAAGGGTTGAGTCAAAGAACTCTAACTTAGTGGACTCTTGGTCACAAAGATACAATTTTTCAATAAACTTCGAAAAGTCAAGCTATTGCGTATATACTTATGGACATGAAATGCAAAGATATCCACCTATAACGGATTAGAAATAACAGAATACCATACAAAAACTATATAGAGTACTTGGGAATCCGATTAGATTACAATATGAACATGACAAATTATTTGAAAGAATTGGAAAAATATACAAGCACAAATACAATGCACAAGATAAAGAGATCATCGAGAGCCAAATGGGGATTAAAACCCCAAACAGTAAAAAACATGTATTTAATGTGTGTCGAAAAGAAAATTCTATACGCCATAGAAGCATGGTACCTGAACCAAAAATACATAAACGATAGACTTATAAAATAAAAATACAACGCACTGCCTTACTAATAATTACAAAAAAAAAAAAGTGCTACAATACAGTGGCCAACAAAAGCTCACAAATATTAACGGGGTGCTTACCACTGCATTTGAAGGCACAAGCACAGTGGAAAATGTTTCAGTTATTTAAACTGAATAGGATGATACAAATAGGCAACGAAATGGTTCATCAAGACGAGGTGTATAGAAAAACGTTCGATTTTGAACAGCCGTGGTTAATGAAAAAAATCGAATGAAGTGTTTCTTACTCTACCTACACATGAGGCATAGGCATGCCCAGTGTGGTCAAAATGTAAAATAATAATTGAATTTTTTATTGTGACTAATAAACTAATATTAACTAAGGATTTCTATTGTATATGATACGAATGGAATACATTTGATTATGTTGAGCACACATTGTATGTGCCATACAGATAGGTGTCAGAAATGTTCGTGCAAATGCCCACGTTTACTTGCACGTGTGTGTGTCAAATTTGGTTACCACATAAAGTGAAGTTTCTGTGATTAATATGAAATGTATAAATTTTCGTGTCGCGTATACATTGTATATATACGAAGATGCGTAGGACAAACTTAAAAGCAAATGCTCCTTTTGGTCGGAGTTCGACCATGCAATCTCTCTTATATATAATCGAGATCTGTGTATTGCAAAATTTGAGTGCAGTTGAAAACTATCCAGTATATAAACAGAGGCGTTGCACCTGCATGTTGTGTTTGTTAAATATATCATTACATAGGCAGGTGTGCAACATTTTGCGAAGGCTTAAGCATTGTGCATAGACATGCCTTACTAACCAACATGTAAATATAATAATTGAAATTTCTCTGTGTTTAATAAGCCAATTCGGATTGAAGGTACACATTGTATATAAAATTAGTAATGTATATATATCAGGAGGTGCACAATATGGTGTCATATAGGTGGGTGTGCGCAATACATGTATGCTTACCCACGCATGGGGCATAGGCATGTTCACTATGATCAAAATACAAGATAATATTGATTGAAATTTCTTTATTGTTACTAATAAGCTAATCTTAACCATCCACCGGGCATGAGTTTTTTGTCGAATCGTTCTCAAAATGGCACGTCAAAAACACAAAATCGTTCCAAAATGGGCAGGCTTCTCTAGTAAAACATGATGCCTACCCCCCTTGCGAAGAACGGTATAGAATACCCCGGACAGTGTGGTGATAATAAAGATTGACATTTCGGTACCGCCCAGTCAGTAACACTTTTTCCTCTTAGGCTGCCGGCACACTACGGTTCGGCTGGCGCGGTTGAGCTTATCAGCCACCGTGGAATTTTGCGTGAAACACACACTGCTCTTAGCAAACGGGGTTTTTTTATTTTTTAATGTCACGTGACATCTCGGGATTGGCTAAATTATTTTCGCCAAGCTGAAGTTGGCTCCAGTTAGCATGGGAATTCGTGCTCATAAGCTGCATTGCAGTAAAACCCCCTCTTAACGGAACTCCCTCTTTTACGGACAAATAATAATTTACAGTTGTATAATATATAAAAGTATGAACTTCAAACCTCTTTTTAACGGTCACCCATTTTACATGTATTTAATTTTTCCTGTCCGTGTTCACAAAAAGGAGGGGTTTTACTGTATATACTAATAAAAATATTCATGTAATGGAATTTAATTTTCTGTAACAATATTTGCCGTTTGAAATTAATTCAAAGTTGAAGAAAGACAACCTACAAGTTGACCCATTTTTGATGCTTTTACGATTCGTGACCAAATCGCACAAATTTTTTTATATATCATGACTGGAATCATCATAATTTATTTAAATAACATATATTATAAAAAAACTATTTAAATAACATATTTTTGTCATATAAAGCCGGTAGTTTTTCAACCGCGCTTATGATTTTTTCGGAATAACTATCGCTAGCCATTAACGAATCAGAATCTGCTGAAGACATGGTGGCACAAAAAAATTTCGTTGACACAGCTGACTAATGGAACTGGTAAATAAGAAATGAGATGGATAAAATATGATTAGTAATGTACTGCAACACTGTGCAAGCGCCCTCACGCGTTCCAATAATAATCGTAGCTGCGGCTTCAGATTGGCTTACTGGTACCAAAACCTGTCTGAAGTGGACACCTCTACGGTTCCATTACAATTAAATTAAGCCGTTCGGTATTGCCGACATTCTGTGTTGTAGGATTATGACGGTGCCTTTCAAAGTTGCCCCATGTAGGAGATGTCTGAGTTGACAGGTTCCACGAAATTTGTTTTATGTTTCGCGAAGTCCCTTTTTTTAAAAGACCATTCGTTTTCCCAAGGGCGTGCATGGAAGGCTAGTCAATTGGGCTTAAATGGACAGGAGCGCAAATGTTAACCCTTCATCTCTCCTTCAATATTAAAAGGGGGCGCCAAAATGCGTGCTTGCCCCGGCTGACCACGCATGTCGTTGTGGCCCTGTTAATCAGTATGTATGTTGCAAGGTTTAAGGTACATACAGGGCCGCAGCTGGATACTTTTTTAACTGGAGCTAGCAAGCTTTTGGCGTCCCCGTATAAGGAAAGGTTAGAAGGAGTGGTGTTAAAGGGGCAATTCGGCGCCCCCTCTAGTTCAGCACTCGATACAGTGGAGCCGCTCCCCCTAGTTGCGACTTTGTGTGTGTATGTAAATTAAAAACTGCTTGAAAAGAACGGTAGGTGTGATTAATTGTCTTAGCGGTAAATTGTCTTAGTGCACTCTTCTATATTACCCGCATACAACATTTTGTCTAAATCAGCGGTTCTCAATCGTTTTTGACCCACGGAGCCCTTTCCAGTATATAATTTCTATGGCGGAGACCCGTAGGCCTATTTTTTATTTATTCATCAAAGTTACTGATTTATTTTTATTCAAAAATATTAATAATTATTTTTTTCAAATTTACTGGTTCTTTTTTTATTTTCCTCGAGGGCCGCGGAGCCCTTGGGAGGTCACACGGAGCACCGGTTGAGAACCGCTGGCCTAAATGGTTTTTTTTTCATTGCAAAAATAACAGATAGACAGCCACATTCATATACGATACAAAAATAAATAACAAAAAGACAGAATAATGAAAGCAAAACACACAATGCAGCTCTTAGGGACATATTTCATCCCCGGTTCATACTTAGGCTTTTAATAAATGTTTGAAAAGTTTGATATGGAGAATTTGCAAATATAAAAATATATTCCTTCAGATGTCTGATTATTTTTACTTCTAATTTTTTATGAATTTATTATAAATGGTTGGGCCCCGTGGTAATTTGTACTCTTTTGGAAGAGGTAACTAATTGGTTTTTTGCTAAAACGTTATAATCGGGATCCAATGCATTTCATTCAAGTGTTCTAAAATATACATCTCGGTTTTAGCGTAATCACGTTAGTTTATGAATGTCATTATAACCGAGTTTCAATGTATGCTCATGTAGAAAAGCAAAAAAATTTCACTAGTTAGAAAAATTTAATTTTTTCTTCATTGGTTTTTTTTATTGTTATCAGTGCAAAAGCACCAAACAAAGAATTAGTTTCCGTCGCATGGAACTTCACCATACAGTTCCTCGAATTTGTCTTCTCCTCTCATTTTTTTATGGCAGCCTGAGAAGGAGAGCAATTCCTTTGTCCAGTGCATCCGAAATCCCATCACCCTCCTTGTCAAACCACTTAATAGACAATGGAAGAGGTTGCACGCGGTTGAGGTTGGGGGGGAAGGCATCATCTATAGTTTTATTCTGTCAACGCACAGATACAACTGCAACCGCTGAGCGCGGTTTTTTCAACCGAGAAAATCCACATTTTTTGGGACGGTTGGGGTAATCGGAAAGCTGCCATCATGTATTGCAAAGGCTTGAGCTCCCTGATGACGGTTCGGCTGGACCTGCGGTTGCTCTCTTCCATTGTCTATTAAGTGGTTTGACAAGGAGGGTGATGGGATTTCGGATGCACTGGACAAAGGAATTGCTCTCCTTCTCAGGCTGCCATAAAAAAATGAGAGGAGAAGACAAATTCGAGGAACTGTATGGTGAAGTTCCATGCGAAGGAAACTAATTCTTTGTTTGGCGCTTTCGTACTGATAACAATAAAAAAAACCAATGAAGAAAAAAATTAAATTTTTCTAACTAGTGAAATTTTTTTGCTTTCCTACATGAGCACACATTAAAACTCGGTTATAATGACATTCATAAACTAACGTGATTACGCTAAAACCGAGATGTATATTTTAGAACACTGGAAAGAAATGCACCCGATTATAACGTGTTAGTAAAAAAACAATTAGTCACCTCATCCAAAAGAGTACAAATTACCACGGGGCCCAACCATTTATAATAAATTCATAAAAAATTAGAAGTAAAAATAATCAGACATCTGAAGGAGTATATTTTTATATTTGCAAATTCTCCATATCACACTTTTGAAACATTTATTAAAAGCCTAAGTATGAACCGGGGATGAAATACGTCCCTAAGAGCTGTTTTGTTTTAATTATTCTGTCTTTTTGGTATTTATTTTTGTATCGTATATGAATGTGGCTGTCTATCTGTTGTTTTTGCAATGAAAAAAAAACCATTTAGGCCAGCGGTTCTCAACCGGTGCTCCGTGTGACCTCCCAAGGGCTCCGCGGCCCTCGAGGAAAATAAAAAAAGAACCAGTAAATTTGAAAAAAATAATTATTAATATTTTTGAATAAAAATAAATCAGTAACTTTGATGAATAAATAAAAAATAGGCCTACGGGGCTCCGCCATAGAAATTATATACTGGAAAGGGCTCCGTGGGTCAAAGAAGGTCGAGAACCGCTTATCTAGGCAAAACGTTGTATGCGGGTAATATAGAAGAGTGCACTAAGACAATTTTCACACCTACCGTTCTTTTCAAGCAGTTTTTAATTTACATACACACACAAAGCCGCAACTAGCGAGAGCGGGTCCACTGTATCGAGTGCTGAACTAGAGGGGGCGCCGAATTGCCCCTTTAACACCACTCCTTCTAACCTTTCCTTATACGGGGACGCCAAAAGCTTGCTAGCTCCAGTTAAAAAAGTATCCAGCTGCGGCCCTGTATATACCTTAAACCCTGCAACATACATACTGATGTACACGGCCACAACGACATGCGTGGTCAGCCGGGGCAAGCACGTATTTTGGCGCCCCCTTTTAATATTGAAGGAGAGATGAAAGGTTAACATTTGCGCTCCTGTCTGGCTCGGAGTTCGGGGCATCAGTCTGTGCCGTCTTAACGCATGGGCCCACCCGAGCACGGCCCGGGTGCTTCAAGAGAAGAGGGGCCTCCCAAAAATGAGATCCGATTGAAATTTTCAAGGATTTACCATGTAGGGCCTCCAAAAAACCACTTGGCCCGGGGGGGCCAATAATACTTTTAAGACGACCCTTCATAATGTTGTATCATAATGTTTTTTAAAATTTGATTTTTTACAGTTTTTAAAACATGAAATTTTCAGAAATTTCATTCCGATTTCCTATCTGAATTTTTTTTTTCCTGACCATCAAAAGAAATATATATTTTTTTTAAATAGGAGAAAATAATTTTTTCCTTGACTTTTTTTTTGGTCATATGGGGTTTCCCAAAATTACAATTATTATGCTTAATTAATTAATTGGAAATCTACTTTAATTGCAAAGAAAAACGTGCTAAATTCATGGCCAATTTTTTTAAACTTCAAAAATATGTTATTTAAATAGTTTTTTAATATATGTTATTTAAATTAATTATGATGATTTCAGTCATGATATATAAAAAAATTTGGGCGATTTGGTCACAAATCGTAAAAGCATCAATAATGTGTCAACTTGTAGGCTGTCTTTCTTCAACTCTGAATTAATTTCAAACGGCAAATATTGTTACAGAAAATTAAATTTCATGACATGAATATTTTTATTAGTATATACAGTAAACCCCCTCCTTTTTGTGAACACGAACAGGACAAAAAAATTAAATCCATGTAAAATGGGTGACCGTTAAAAAGAGGTTTGAAATTCATATTTGTCCGTAAAAGAGGGAGTATCCGTTAAGAGGGGGTTTTACTGCAATGCAGCTTATGAGCACGAATTTGCATGCTAGCTGGATCCAACTTCAGCTTGGCGAAAATAATTTAGCCAATCCCGAGATGTCACGTGACATTAAAAAATAAAAAACCCCGGTTGCTAACAGCAGTGTGTGTTTCACGCGAAATTCTACGGTTGCTGATAAGATCAACCGCACCAGTCGAACCGTAGTGTGCCGGCAGCCTAAGTACGAAACGTTTTCTTTCCCCTACGATATTTACAATGCGGCACATTCAAAGGCGGTAAAAACGAGTCTCCTCATTGACTCCAAAAACTGGTTGAAAAGAACTTGCACTCAGAATTCTCTCTCCCTCTCTCTCTCTGTTCATTTATTGACTTTTCATTTCTTTCAGACAAAAATTTCATGATAAAAATTCTTGGAGTTTCGGACACACTCCAGTTGATATATTTTTTTTGCAGTAAAAACGAACCCTCGCTTTGATTGAAGAAAAGTCCCCCCCCCCACCGAAATAATTTTGCGCACGCTACTGCTCGTACATGTTCACTGTAACATGTTCTGTAAAAAACAGTCGGGTAAAATAAACATTTTCCATTCTTAAATTTTAATAAAAATGAGGGGAAATAAAAATGCCGTTTCTCTCATAAACAAAGTGGTCACTCAATTATTACGTAAACTGTGAGCCCTGCAATCCCTTCCCAGGGCAAGCGTGGGTCCAGAAAGGGAGACAAATAATATTGGGAAAATTTGTCTGTCCCGTAAAATACCGGATTATCAGATGCACCTACACAAAAAAGCCGGATACGTACTGGACCGATATCTATTCGCAGTTGGAGATTTATTTATTCATTTACATCCACAAAAGGCTAGTTGCGTTTACATTGCGGGGAAAAAGCAGGAAAAAACGAAAAGAACATGATAAAATCAAAAGAAAAGGACCAAATAATGACAAACTGTACGTACATGGCGAGCATTAAATTAAAATGGATATTTGATCAAGAAACTCGAAATGTCAAAGCTTGATAGTCGTTTGCAAAATAACGCGTACATCGGTGTAAAAGATGCCTCAATTTATAATACTCACAATGATTATGTATGAATCCAAGTTCATATTGGCAAATATGATAATCTTTCAATTAATTATTTGATTAACTGAACATAACTCTGGTCCAGGATGAATATTCCGAATGGCAACGTTGGTTTTGTTTGCACATGTTGATAGGCGTGAAAAAAGCCAACACTACAAGACTGATAAAGGTTTTATAGATGTTTCTATCGTCTTCACACTTATGTTCGCTTGATTAAATTTTTATTGCAAAATATGTCAGAACCACTGAACAGGTGTTCATTTTTACTGTATAAAACAGTTAGAAATTAATTTATAATATATATATATATATATAGGGCATTTTAACATTAAAATTTAGTATAGAAACCAATTGCGACCTAAGTCAAACGTCGAATAAATGCGAAAGTTGTATAAATGAGGTTCCACTGTATATCGTACCTCCCATAAATCGACACTTCCCGTTAGGGCCGCAACTAGGGGGGAGCAAGCGCGTCTGCTGCGCCGGGCGTTGGACCAGAAGGGGCGTAAATTTCACACTTTTACCTCTCTTTCAACATTAAAAGGGGGAGCCAAAATGCTTGCTTGCCCCTGCTGCGGACAAAATTTTTGGTCCCATGGGTGACCATTATCGAGATGCTCTACTGTATCTGCATCGGCTTCATTCGCTACTGAAGACATCCGACTCCATTCCATTCGAAGCTGAAGATATCTGCCTCGACTTTATTAGCCGCTGAAGATGCCTTTCTGCAGTCGGGCGGGGATCGAGGAGGCGATGGAAATAACCACCCCCTACCAAAAACCAAATAAAATGTGAATATTTGTCTGTCCCATAACATATCAATATGGGACGGTGAAACAAACTCACACAATTTGCCCCTCCCGTCACATCGTCCTGGGTCCGCATCTGTCTTGAGTGTTATATTTTATATCCTTGCGGCTCTCCATATTTTCCGAGTAGCATGGCAAAATCAAACTATGATTCACCTTTTTTCCTCGGTGCAATCGGTCATTTCGACTGCCCGTAAAAAGAGAAAGAGGTAGTTTTTTCCATTAGTTCCATCTATCTATTTTGGCTTATAAGTGTCACTGAATACAAGAAACAATTATTTCCCATCTTCCCGTTCTTTGATGGTGTCATTTGATCATTTTTCACGCATTCATTCTTTTACACCAGCGTTTTTAAACCTTTTTTTTTGCCTGTGGCCCCCTTTGAAGCATATTTTTTTTATCGTGGCTCCCCCCCCCCTTTTCAGTGAATTTATACTGAACGAAAATTTTGCAAATAAGATTGGCCTCCAGACCACTGGCCTAGAATTTATTGAGCTCCCTGCTAATCCGACTTCTATTGAGGACTGTCTGAACATCATGGGCCCCCTAGGCAAAGTGATGCTATGGTAGTCCTATACTTAGCCGGAAATAAACAGTCTACATATTTCCTACTTATTTACAAAATTTATTGTACTATACAAAATATCATAAGGGGGGAATCACTTATTGTCATGAGACCCCCGAGCATGACCCTTCCCAAGTGTGGGGAACCCTCCTAGGGAACCTACTGCAAAACAGGGGCGTCGGAAGTGTTTCGAACCTGTGGGCAGTGCCGTCTTAACGCATGGGCCCACCCGGGCACGGCCCGGGGGCCTCAAGAGAAAAGGGGCCTCACGAAAATGAGATCCGGTAAAAAAATTCTAGAATTTACCAGTTAGGGCCTCAGAAAAACCACTTGGCCCGGGGGCCCACGATGCTCTTAAGACGGCCCTGCCTGTGGGTGCCCGTCTTGAGGTTCACGTAGGAAATTTCGATTTTTGAATCAATTCTGTGGGTGCTCGAACCCGCTCTACAAACTTCCGTGGGTGCTCAAGCACCCACAGCACCCCCGGCTCCGACGCCACTGCTGCAAAATGTAGGTGGTGAGGCCTGGACGGGTCCATGCCCTAAGACAGCCCTGGGGGTCTATTACGCTCATGTCGTTATGCCCGCGTTTCAAACGTGTTTGGGGTTTGCGGTGCATTGTGGGATAGATTTACGTCACCATCGCTAAAGGTTGATTTTTCTCACATCGTTACTAGCGATTTTCGCTATAGTCATCGCTACGTGAAACGTAAACTAACGAGAACCGGAGACCACTCGTTATGTTCGCGTTACGGAAATAAACATGGCCGCTCGCGCGTACATTTTTCGATGTGACGGAGACAAATTAGTTAGAATTGAAAATTATTCATTCATTATTAATTTCTCAAGTTGTTCATTATAATGAACAATAATTCTCTTAATTTACGTTCCTTAATTTAGTAACATGATTCAGAGACAGCATTATCGTTAAAATGTTATCTGTACACATACTGATTGGAAAAAATTATTCATAGTGGTAAATCATTATAAATTATTATACTCGGTACAAAGATAAATCACTCCACACAACGTTATTATTATTTTTAATCTTGTATGGAAATGTCTTTATTCTAATCTTAAACTCATCTCAATATAAGAATATTATTTAACTGGTAAATCTCTCTATCGCAATGTTTTCAAGACATTTTGAAATTTGCTCAATATTTTTTTTACATCTCGTTCAAAATCGACGTCAATATATATTTAGTGGTCGGCTGAAGTTGGTTTTCTGTGGTTCCCAACTTCAAGGCGCAAATGCGAGCCGATCTCCCCGTTAAAAAGTCTCGCCACAGAGAGCAACAGTCCTACAACGAAAAATCATTCAATCATAACACTTCACTCATAGTTTGAAAAACTGGTGGCAGATGGCAGCACTACACATAACAAGCATAACAAAGAAAACTTCACGTCAGGTTTCACTACACGTACACGCACATTCCCGCATGTACCGATTCGTTGGGGGTTCCGCGGGGGGTTGTGGGCGGGGTGCATGTGTGGTGTAGCAGTAGTAGGTAGGGCTCGTAGGTAGGGTAAAAAAGGGCTCGGGGATCCATGATGTTCTTAAGTCAGCCACCTCGTTGGGCAATTTGCCTGTTGTGGCGTTGTATTTGTATTTGTATAAACGTCTCCAGATTTTCCCCTTCTTAATTCGTTTAATAACATTGATATTTTGTAATATCAATTAAGTATTACTACTTTCTGTGCAGTACACAGAAGTGTAATGCAGTAAACACCATTACACACACTATACTCTGCGCACACTCTAAGTACACTATAAAAAAATCAAAGTAAATTTTATTAATCAACAAATAAATTTTTTCTAATCCTTGAGTGCATTTTCTGATCGGAGTATAAAAAAGATGTGAACGACAGTGTAAATTAGGTGGCACTTCATTTTCATATGTGAAACAAGGAAACCAATTTTCTAATTAATGATGTAAATAAAAGGTTACTTGTTTTTGATTTTGACTTAATATCAAGACGGTAAATAAATGTGTTAAAAACATGGTAAGATATGATGATATTTTTGATAGTCGCTTTGGAAATCCATAACATCATTGAACTTCAATAGAAAACCATTTTTTAAACGTAATAATTTAGAAAATTTCCCCGCGCCAGTATCATGTGCGTGCATAGCCTACCTTTTTCTCAAATATTTGATGAAAATAAAAATAATCCGGATGAATTAAAAAAAAATGCAGCTTAGAAAATTAGGGACAACCAACGTGCACAAATAAATACAATAATACTAACGGACGTGCTGCAGCACTCGTTGATAGTGATGATGATTATCAGCAGCGGAGAAAATTATCCGATTGGTCCATCCCTTTCGGAGCTAACGCAACTCTCGGCGGACCAGGGAGTTTTTCGTAAAATAGATAACGACATACCGCGGGTTGCTGAGAAAAATCAAGTTTTTGACGATGGTCGCTGAGATTTGCGTTATGAGGTTCGTTGAGAATTTGCGTTAAGGGCGTGACGTCACTAACGACCTCGTTGTATAACGACGTGAGCGTAATAGACCCCCCTGGTTTTGTGGGTGAAGTTTTGTGGATACTGTAAGTGTATATAGTCACTAAATATAAAAGCTTTATTTCTTCACACCTTAATTTTTCTTCTCAGCTCTCTGCAGCCCTCCAAACCACCTGTCATGGCCCCCTTCTGAATTTTCTTCCATGGTCCCCCCTCGAAGTATCCCAGTGCCACCAGTGAGAACCATTGCTTTACACGACGATTGACCAGAACTGGCCAGTTTATTGAAAAAATTTCAATTGTTTTGTTCCATTAACAGAATAAGGGCAAAGTGTGCGTGGGAAAATATCCAAATAAGCCGTTCATGACTGTTGACATTCTTTACTTCATTTTCAACAACAAAGACTGACGGAACATCAAAAGTTGTTTTTTTCCCCTTTGCTCAGTGGCTATTCCACAATAGAGATCCTAGGCCTCAATTTGTTCAGTAGGACCTAGACAGAGCTGCACCCATCAGAACAGGTGCGTGCCGGGTATTTCTTTCTGAAGTGAGAGAATGAGATAGCGACATATATATATATATATATTATGCTCCTGAGGAAGCTTTATCGATTCTGAAAACTGATAAGAATCACTGTAGTACCGACACAAGAAACTACATGAAAATAGTAAAACGTCCTTCATCCTTCGTCAAGTCGACATTGTATATGGAGGCAGAAAAGCTAAACTAATTTTTTGTCTCAATTTGTTTTCAACTAGGAAGCCATTATGAAGTATAGGCGGTGCCAATTGCTAGAAGCAATGACAAGCCCTCCAGTTACAGACTGGCCATGAATTGAAAGCTACGTCGCTGATTGAACGCTTGTCGGATTTATGGTTTGGTCGCCTGTGGCGTAAATTTTGCCGCCCTTTCTTGTCTGATTTTCTTGATTTCACATTCTTCAAATTCGCCACATTAGGCTGCAGCCCGCTAATCCATTCCCCCAGCTCATAGTAAATATGTCTCTGTCTCTAAATCACTCTTATGGTCACTCAAATGTTTGCACTTTCTTGTTAATTTATTTGGTCACTTAATGCCTTGTCTCTTTGCTCTCAAGGGCACTCTTTTTATCATTCACTTGCTTGCACCCTGTTTTGGTCGCTCGCACGCTTGTACACCCTAAATCAGTGCTTCTCAACCAACGGACCATGATCCGGTACCGGCCACTGTCATCAGTCAAACTGGGCCATGAGTAATTTATAATTTTATTTTTTTTTATAAATTTTCCATTAGTCGTGTTTATTTCCGGCCCTTCCACTCAAAAAAAAGAATCAAACGGACGAGATTCTAAAGGTTGAAAACCACTGCTCTAAATCGTTCTTTCGGTTGCTCAGCAACATCGTTCCTCACTCTTTAGGTCCCCCTTTTGGTAACTCACTGACCAGCTCCCTCGCTTTTACAATCACTCCCATGCTCAGACACTCTCTAGGTAAGTGGTTCTCAACCGGGACTCCGTGTGCACTTCTTCACGGGGACCCCGCGGCCAATTGAGAAAATTAAAATAAATCAGAAAATTTTTGATAAAGCTAAAAAAGATGCCTGTTTGGCTCCGCGATCAAAAAAGGTTGAGAACCGCTGCTCTAGGTTTTTCTTTTTTTGTTACTCACTGCCTGCACACTTCATTATTCGCTCTTTTGGCCACACACCAACCTTCTTCTTCATACTCTAGATCAGCTGTTCTCAACCGCTGCTCCGCAGAGCCCTTGGGCTCCTTGTTCCCTCTCCAGGGGCTCCGCGGCCGCTCGAGGAAAATAAAAAAAAAACAAGTAAAATTAAAAATATATATATTACAAATATTTTTAAATAGTAAAAATAAATCAGTAACTTCGATGAATAATTAAAAAATTGGCCTACGGGGCTCCGCCATAGAATGTTTTAGTTGAAAGGGCTCCACGAGTAAAAAAATGTTGAGAACCGCTGCTCTAGATCACTCCCCCTTTGGTTACTCACGTGCTCACAAACTCTCTAGGTCTTTCTTTTTTGGTTACTCACTGATCTGTTTGCTCACTAAGGTCACTCTGATGGTCACTCACATGCTCGCAAACTCAATAGGTCACTTTTTTTGTCACTCACTGACCAAGTCCCTCAGCAGACACGTATTAATTTTATACGGCCTCCTGTAAATAAACCTTTCTGCACTATCGAAGAAGTTTAGTTGTTTGTAGAAAATCTGAATTCACAGAACCAGGGCCGCAACTAGGGGGGGAGCAGGCGGGTCTTGTGCCTCGGGCGCTGGAACAGAGGGGGCCCAAATTTCATTCTGAAAGCTGTCCTTCAACAAGGGCGCGTCAAAATGCGCCCTTGGCCTGGGTGACCAATCATTTAGTTGCGGCCCTGCACAGAACGTTTCGATGTACGATGTTTTGATGTGAAATGTTGTACGCAGGACACTGGCATACGAAAGGGGGGAGGGGTTTAACCTTCCTCCTTTTCTGAGGCGTTTTTGTTTTGAGTAAAAATTGACCCTCTCTCCTCGGAAGAAAAAAAAGGTTGATGAATACACCCCTCCTTGACAAAAATTCTGTATACGCTTTTGACTTAAAACGAGTTCACCTGAACTTTTCTGAAACGGTAATGATTTAATGAGATTTTTTTTTTAATTTTTCGAGATCCAGCTCTTTCATAACAAAGGTTAACGTTTCCTGGGTTTTTCTCCCAATTCCGAAAAATATAGAATCAAAGTGATCCGATCCCAGAAATTTTCCTGGACTTCAATCTCATAAACCTATGACCCCTCACCCCCCACAAGGGGTGGGCTGACAAGGCTCCAGCCCTGGGTGATTTTAATCTCTTTTTTTTGTTTTTTACGCTATAAATTCATCATAAAGGAGTTCCCGTGAAAGTCTGGTCGGGGGCCCCGTAAAAGATCCCAGCCCGGGGGCCCTGCATCAGGATGTGGGGCCATGCATATGGGCAATTTAAAACAGAAGTATTAAATGAGAATAAGTAATCAAAAAAATAGTCATAAAAAATTAATTATTATTAATTTATTTTAAAATTGCACATTGGTTTGTGGAAATGAGTCCTTACCGGTTGTACTTGCATTACGCTTGCTTTTCGTTCGTGATTCGCAGCTTTGGTTTTTGTTTGATGAAAATGATCGCATTTGCTGCCACGTAAATTAGGCCGGGAATCGGGGTACGTCATTTTTGGGGGTCAGGAAGGCCGTTGAGGGGAGGGGGAAATCAATGATACTATATGTAAAGTCCCAACTCGGGACACCATTGTACTTTTTTTGTGCTGCATGCCATCTATTGTTCCTCCTTTTCCTTTGTATTTTTCTTACTTTCGGAATTTCTTATATTGGTCTTGGTGTGAATATAATATGTTGTACCAAATTTAAAATGTTACAATGCGTAAATAGTCTTAACTCTGGTGTCACATAAAAAAAAATTTAAGAGCAATACAATGATCGTATTATTGGCCGAATTCATATTTCTGCCCCCCCCCCATAGTTTAGTTGTGTTTAACATATATTACTGTCGTAGGATCATGACAGTAAAAAACGATTTCGTCGATAATATCTGAGTGAGAAAAAGAAAAACTAGAAAAAAATGAAGAGAGCCCGGCATATGGGAGGCTTCAGCTACTCTAAATAATTATTTCCCCTTGAAGGGAATTGCGTGTGTGTAATTTGTGTTTCACCCTTGTATTTCTTATAGCTATAGTCCGTTTCAGGTTAACTTTGCAGTGAAGAGGAAGCTACGAGGGAACCTCATCACTCGTTGCTATGGCAACAAAAGCCTCTTAACCAATGTATCGATGCGCGGACTCGGTAAGGTATGGAAGATTTCTAGGATATCGAGCCAAAATGTCGTGGTTGCTATAGATTTTTGATAATGGTAACCAATATTTATTTCTAATTTAAAAATTTCAAACGAAGAAACATGGGTTCTAAACTTTATTTTTTCATTATTTTTTTCAAAATCACTAAAAAAATTGAAATATTTTGTATAAATGATCATCACAAAACTCCGATTTACGGGAACTTTATTTTGCGGCGAAGGAGTACACGCTCTACCTTTCTCTCCACTGCAAAGTTAACTTGAAACGGACTATAGTCACTACCTCCTATATACAAAGCCTCAGGACCGTTTGTGACGTCACCCACCCGAAGGCCGAGTCTGGTTTATGGTATTGCTAGAAACACCCTTTACAGGAGCGTTAATCTAGTTAATTTTTTCTTCTTTTAGACCATAGTTTCCCAAACTTTTTTTGTGGTATCCCATCGCCTCCCACTTCTACAGAATTTTTCTCTCATCGGGCGCCCCCCCCCCCCTCAACTCAAGCGAACCCATCGCCCACTTTGGGGAACACTGTTTAGACGTAATATTTTTTACGTAAATCAAAATTTTATATTTCCATAATTTGTGTACACATTAATTTCTTCCAACCTTAATTGGAATTTTTTTTCAATTAGATTTATTCATCTATTAGTAGCCAAAGAGATGCTTCTGCTAAAATTATAAACGGCCTATTTAGTTATAAAAATATGGTATTTCTCGTGATATTCATTAAAGTTTGCAATATACTCATAATAGGTGTTTACGTAGGAGTTTCCTTTTCTGATGTTTGGATTTTTTTTACGTATATAAATCTGAATTCCGTATTTGTAAACAATCTCATTTCACACTCCTGGAAACCGAAATTTTGGAATAATTCCGTGTAATTAAGTATTCCAATGTCAATTTGGAAAAAAAAACTTTAGTATTATCCTAAGAGAGATATTATTCCTAAATTTCATATAACATGCTCTTATTCATAATAGTCATTAAAAGTTAGCAATATGCCCATTTCTGCAGCACTGAAATCAAAAATACTTCAGAAAAAATTTATTACAAATACACACTCGCACTACAAACATGTTTTTTTTATTGTGTACAAAATAACATGATTTAAAAAATGTTCATGTGAATTTACAGTCAAATCCAGTTTTAACGGAAAACGTTATAACAAAAATCTTGTTTTAACAAACACTTCTCTAATCTCCCAGATAAGTTTACATAGGAACAATGAAAAAACCTGGAATTACTTTACAATGGAATTTTGTTTTAACAAAGCGCTTTCTCCAGTCTCTTCAAGTTCATTATAACACTATTCGACTATTATAAAAGTGTCTGTAGTTTTTTCTTTCCTTTTACATTACTTGGACATGAATTTCCAATACTTTCAGAATCTATAGGTTCATTTGCATTTAATTTATTTTTGTCCAACTTCGAAGTCTTGGGTGCATCATTCCTCTTTTTACAATAATTTTTCAGAAATATGTTAGTTGATGCAGATATAATTTGTTTAAGAATAAAATTTGAATAGTGACCATTTGTACATGTATCAGGAAAACATTCAATTCCAAATAATGTATTAACTGTTGCTTTGATAACAAAATCATAATGGTTCCTGATTTCAAAAAATTCCTTTTCAAACTCTTTTGAGACCAATTTAGAAACAATTACATAACAGTGCATAACTAGCAAAACAGATTGTTTTGGATATTTTAATCCACCCCCTATCAAGATTTTTAATTAAATCATACTGTTCATTAAATTCCAGGGAATTATTGAAGGTGAGGTTGAATTTACAATTAGTACACTTCAATTTTTTTAAAGTTGCATGCGCACAATAGCCTGCAATATAAGTTAGCGTAGGAAGTGAATTACCGAGATCTGTGAGCTCCTTTTTAGAAACAGTGATCTGTTTTAAAAGCAAATTCTCTGTATCTGGAAGTTTCACAGAATCTGGTTCATTGATTTGAATAATACAATATTCGTCGAGAGGAGCTAAGGAAATTTCTCCTTGTGAGTGAGACTTGACAGTTAGAGGCATCAAAGAACGAATCCTCAATTTCATTTCAGTTTTATACACTTGAACCAAAGACACATTGTATTGACAACCTGCAAGTTTTCGGTATTGACCGAAACGTTCCTCGAGGGAATCAGTTTGGAATTTGCCTGTTAATATGTACTGCAACTTCAATTCATCACAGCAATACTTCACAATTTCTATCATTGCATATGTTGTATGTTGCAAGGCAAGAAAAGTTTCCTTGGTTAGAAAGCCAGATGAACAATTTGCACTTTTCCAATAATCTAACCAATCTAAAAAATCATATAAAAATTTCATTTTCTCATCATCTGGAGATGATGTCAAAGCTTCCTGAAACACGTTCCTTTTACATTTTCCTTTCAGGACTGTGCGAACGTTCATTATATCAAACCACTTACATATTAACGTTATGTAATTGGCTGTATCTTTGTGGTTTGCAATGGCATGAATTTCACCACCGCATTTCAGGCCTTCGGAAACTGTATAGTTAAATATTTTCAACGCCAAGCGAACATTTTGACGTTCAAAATTATTGGGGCAAAGAGCTTTTTCTGTTAGAGAAGGGGCAAACTTCACAATATTGTTTGCTTCAGCTTCACGAAGCTCTTTCAATGCTAAAAAGGAAGCTGTTTTCAACAATGGCTGTCCATTGATGCCCATTGGTCGAGCTTTAAAATCTGGGAAATACATACATTTTCCTGTATTCTTTTGGTTAAGCCAATTATTTCGGATACATTTTAATATATGGACAGAATCAATAAGATAAAACAAAGGACGAAGAAAATCTGAAGGGTGTTTATATACAATGCTTAGTTCTGGAGGGCTACAGAAATACGAAACAGCCTTTTGGTTTATAGCATTATTATCTGAAACAACTCCTATGACTAAAAACCCAATAGTTTCAAGACCAACAATTATTTTGCTTAACATATTATATAATACAGCAGCAGATATTGTTTTCACCAGCAGTACGTGTATTACATCTTTATAATTAGACTCAATACTCTGAATCATGAAAGCAAAAGCTGAAGATGCAGCTTTTTCGTTATTATATGCCATTCCTAAAATACTCCCACCTTTATAGTCTAAATATGATTTTATGTGGATTTCATCCATCAATAGTAAAACATGCTTATCTTTACCACCAATCAATGCAAATTTTTCTTTTGCATAAGCCAAAAAATTTTCATCCTTCTGTTCAATTTTAGGATTTACATCATACATAGAACATAGCTTTGTCAGGGTAGATGAATGTGGCAAAATAATATAGTTACTGCTGCGTAAGAATTTGTATACATGTGGAGATATGGAAAATAATAGGCAACATAAAATTAAAAAATTTCCACTGTACCTGTAATGGTTTTTGTGACAAATTATCAATTTCAATTGCTCAGAAATAAATTGAATCATTTCCGTATTTACATTCTGCTCAATTAAATATTGTTCGAGTGTTCGAAGCATATCACAGATTGACAGAACAAGTGCTGAAGCATTTTGGCACATTTCATTGTTGGAGTTTTTAACATCGCACAGAAACTTATGTAACATATTCACATCAGTTAGCTTTGTAGGTAATGCACACTGATCAACGCTGGTCAGTTTTCAATCTTTACGAAAAGCAGTAACCATCAAATTTTCATCCACAACAACTGAGGAAAGTATTATCGGAATTTGTTCTGCTTGGATGTGAATGAAAATTATATTTTCTTCCTTCACAAGAACATCCCAATCCTTAGGAACAGGACAGTTTTTCAAGCAGTCTTTCAGTTCATTTAAATAACTATAGGAAAATCTTTTATTGTAGAGCTCTTCTTCTGCTTTGCTTTTCTTAATCGCAGCAGCGATTTGCTCACTTTCAATTCGAGCTTTTTTATCCAATGGACTTTCCCTGCTGGTAGAAGGTGTGGACAAATACAAGGGACATCCATGGAAAACACGGGGAACTGCACCATCTCTGGGTCGAGGTTGGGGAAGGCTAGCAACAAGGTAATTTCCGGTCTTTTCATCATAATACGACACTTTCCTTTCAATATCCTCTTCGATAAAATGCAGCTCGCAAACCTGAAATGAATTTGGTATTCAAATTTTGGCTTTATCCATACAAACATAATTGAGTGAGAAACAAAAAATCCTTCAGAGAACTAGTAACTGTAACAAGTGACATTTAATGCATGTGATAAATTATCTATAGTTATATTATTTAAAAATTAATACTATCATAATGAATATTTTGTTATAGTACAACAAATTTGTATTTTATTAAAAATTTACCATACCTTTAATGTTATTCGAAAAAATCTGACTACCAAGAAATAATTTCTGAAGCAAATTGGAAAAATTTAATTTTAACTTTGGAATAAGAATTTGTGAAATATTGTGAATTGTAAAAGCTATAAATATCAGTTCTAACAATGTTTTTAAGGATGTATGAAAAGATGAAATATCATGCAACTAACTAATACAAAATTTCAAAGAGGCTCTCTGTCCTCAGGCCTATACCTTTGAATAGAACAACTTTATGATATATAAATACCACCAAAAACAGTACTTACTCTGGAACTTGAGGTTGGTTCGAAATCCTTTCGCAGTATGGCTTTGATCCATTTCTTTTTTAGATTCTCTTCTTTTGGAAACCGGAATACTGAAACCTTAGGCCCAGTTTCATAATTGCCCTTGCAGTTGGTAACACAACACTTGAAAGGCATCTTGTTATTCTGCATGAAATGGAAAGATTGAAAAAAATTAAATTTCACATTTTAAATTAGAAATTATGAAATGTTGTGAATCTTAAAATGTATGAACAATTTATTTTCATTGCAAGTCATGACTTACAGCAGAGGTTCTTAACCTGAACTGTTTGAAAGAATTTCCAGAGGCAGGATAGAAGTGTGTAAAACTTCAATAGAAATTAAAAGCATAGTAACTATTCATAAAAGTATCATGAATAGGTAATGATGTAGCCATGAAAAATTTAGATATATGCTCGTATATAATATTCCAATTTTTATAATGTAAAAATATTCATAAAACTGATATTTCATTTATTTTTTATTATATATATCATAGATTTTATTTTATATTTTATGTATGTGTATTATTTATTATAGGCCTAAATTAGAAATATTTGATATTCAAGAAATATGCAATTCATTTTTAGATGAGATACATTCATAAATACTTTGGGTTCTAAAAAAAAATTATTTTTTAATTTTAATGCATTCTTTTTTTTGAAAGTTTCAAAAAATATTAAGTATTGGAGATATTTGAAGCTTTGTACTGTCACAGGATAGCATATATAATCAAAAATATGTATAGTAAATTTGAAATAAATCTATGGTTAAATGATATTTTTAACGATATTTCTACCAGACTTTACTTTTTCACCACGTTAAAAGGCAGGAAACTCCTCAAGGTAGGCCTATTGCAAGTAGTACAGTACTTACAAAAACAAGTAATGTTTTAAACAAATAACCGTTTTGTTGTCTGAAATTCATTTAAAAATGTACAAGCTTAAACGATTAATTTAACGAAAAATGCAAAATATACTTACTCTGGAATTAGAGATTGATTCAGATTTTCTTCATAACCACGCGGTATCCGAAATATCACACAGCATCGCCATAGCTAGTTTCTTCCTGTCGTCGGCCTTCGGATAGTCACGTGACCACGTCAGCTGTGACGTGTGCAGGGGCTTTGTATATAGGAGGTAGAACTCCTTAATACACAATGAAGGCGTCTTAATAGGAGGTAGTGCTATAGTTCCTATGCGTGTGGAAAAAATGAACTCTAAACACAGACAAGTACAAAACCCTTTTCCCGCCATTTTTAGAATGAATAAACAACTTACAATTGTAGTTGTCAATTAACAAAACTGGGCATCTCGTGAACGATGCCGCAGTATGCAGCATTCTATCGAAGCCATTTTATTGTATTTATGGGTTGGGAATGTCTACAGCCTGTCGTCTGCGGTACTTGAACATAAGCACGGTGGTCTTGTTGAAAGGACACAATAAAATACGCACTCTTTCCTCGAGTATAATTTTCTGTTCTTGTGAAGTAGCCCCAAAGGGACACCTGAATGAGAAGGGGAGTTACAGCTTGTCAATCACGACACAAAGGGTTTTGGGGGAAGGAACTAGCTTTCACGAGCGTCTAAAGACGCTCTCGCCCAGAATTGACATGGAAAATTTTGACGTCTTAAAACGCTCCTGCCCAGAAATGACATGGAACATTTGAACGTCTAAAAGCGTTCCTACCGAAAAGACGGTTAATTAAGGGTTCATATATATAATATATATATGAAACTGGTGGAGTACATATTTTCAAGTTGAGTGTACACCACCATATAGATGGGTGCAGGCCCGGACTTAGGCAGGTGCGAAAGGTGCGGTCGCATCGGGCCGCAAAATTTAGGAGGCCGCAATTTTCCCTGAAAGAAACCCTTTTCTTCTGGAATGGGAAATATTTGTGAAAAACTTTTTTTTTTCCCTGAAACTTTAATTTGGTGGGAAAAGAAACAGCTTCCAGTTTCAACACCAATAACATCAAAGCGCTGATAGCCATTACAATTAGTGGAGAAATTCCGAAGAGCATATGCGTAAACTTCTATTGGGATCAAATCCCTCCCCTTAATATTTGTAATATCAATGGAAACATTTGGGTTTTAGAGCCTCCTTCCCTCACCAATATTTTTGAACCCTCCCAATGTTTTCGATGAGGGCCGCAACTAGATGTGTGGCCAGCTGGGGGAAAGCACGCATTTTGGCTCTCCTCTCTAATATTGAAGAGGTTAAAGGGTGAAATTTGTGGTCTCTCTGATCTGGCACACGGGACACCAGATCCGCCTACTCCCCCCCCCCCATTTGCGGCCCTGCTTCCAATACACAATGAAAATCAATATGATGATAAAAAAAAGTCTTCTTTGACAACATTGTTTTCCCTTCAGCATCCCGATTTTGATCTCCATCGCACTGCCTGTACAATTTTCGTTCCATGCTGTAAAACCAAGACTGCCAAAATACTTCGGTTCACAACTCGGGAAGTTCGTAAATCGGGGAGTAATTATATATTTTTTTCAAAAAGGGCCGCAATTTTTTTATTTTCTTTGCACCGGGCCGCGAAATTCCTAAGCCCGGTCCTGGATGGGTGTGCGAAATGATCGTATAAATGCCACGTTCATTTGCATGGTTATGTCAATTTGGTTAACACGCAAAGTAATGTTTGAATATTTTCAGTGATTAATATGAAAGAGAAATGTTTAAGTTCTAATGAAGAATGCATTGTGTATGTACAGGGTGATTATAAAAAAACTATCCCGACATATGGGCCCCTAACTATCATACCATTCACAGAAACTGAATGAAATTTTGGCATAAGGTATTTTGATGTATGCGCTCAAGAATGATATGGAAAACAACAGTGTCACTCTAACAGTTACGGTTACAGTGAGAAAATTTCGAAAATATCAAATGGCAACACCAAGTTTTTTGTATTGGAATGTGATCTCCATTGTGAAAAACCCTAAATAGCATTCGAACGGCAACTGTAGCATGAAAATCACCGGCGGTAGATAGGCTAACAGTGAGGACAACCAATAAGGACAGAGAAGCAGCATAAAATAAAGCATTTTATTGTGTTTCACAAATTTTCCACATGACCTTGTGGAGGACTAATCGGGCTGGGATCTCAGCCGAAGAAACGGTGTGACGAATGAAACGAACATTAATGCTCTGGTGCACGGCAAAGTCCTTTTTACTTTTTCCTTGCCTAGCTCCGGGAATTTTCGTGCTACAGGTGCCATTCCAACGCTATTTAGTGTTTTGCAGTATGGAGATCGCATTCCAATACAAAAAACTTGGTGTTGCCATTTGATATTTTCGAAATTTTCTCACTGTAACCGTAACTGTTAGAGTGACACTGTTGTTTTCCATATCATTCTTGAGCGCATACCTCAAAAAAATACTTATGCCAAAATTTCATTCAGTTTCTGTGAATGGTATGATAGTTAGGGGCCCATATGTCGGGATAGTTTTTTTATAATCACCCCGTATATTGTACTCATGCGAAGATTTATGATATACGCTTGAAAGCACATGTTTTCTTTTGGTCGGAGCTCGACCATCCTTTTCTCCTATATACTGTATATTCGAAACCTACAATTTCTTGAATCTGTTACATGCAACGGAAAAATTAATCAGTATAAAAATACTATTATTTGCATTTTTTTTGGCATGCGAGTAGCGTGACCACTCCTTAAGTAAAGGAAAATTGCTTCTTGTATATTAATTTCTTCATGCAAGCAGCATAAATTTTTTAACTTTTGTAACATAACGATATTATGTAACTACAGTCGGCCCCCCGTATTCGCGGGGGTTACGTTCCAGGGGTGATCGCGAATACGGGAAATCCGCGAATAACCGAAGCATAGTTTTTTCTTGTATATCTCGTTTATATCTATATCATTGAACCATTCTCCACCCACTTGTTTCGCTAACGTGACAATGTCTCTCCAGTTGTCTCTGTAGAATTGGTTGTGTCCTTTAGCGCACATTGTGGCCAAAGGGGTTAATCCAACCCGAGGTGACCGTTTCTCTTTTGGGAGTTGCCACGGCTCTAGTGATGACAATAATGCCATTAGCGAGCCATTCTAAACATGCACAACTCAAGTTTTCCAAACAAAACACATCAATGATGATTTCTGAGTGTTGCAAAAAAAATTTCCATGAAGGGAAAAAAACCCGCGAATACGGGGGGGCCGACTGTACACTCGTGTGCAAAATTAAGAGAATTTGCACATTTGGGTCTATTTTCACAAAAAGTACTGATCTAATAATGCCATCGAAGAAGTGTGCAAATATTCAGTGTCAAATACGTAAGCGTACATGTGCGTGTGGGCGGAACTGTCACAACGTTTGGGCACGAGGCGTTTTCCACGATTCGTGTGCTCGTACTCCTTGATGACATTTGCTGCGTTTCTGACAGTTTCAGGACACTACTACTACTACACCAGACATGCACCTCGTCCATATTCCTCTGCGGAACCTCTAACGAATTATTACATGTTGGAATGTGCGTGTATGTATAGTGAACCTTCCGAGAAGTTTGTTTCTGTATAATGCTTGGTATGTGTAGCGCTGCCATCTGCAATCAATTTTTTAAACTATGAGTTTTACCGCAACTCACAGTGCGTGAAGGGTAATGAATGCATAATTATACCGTTGTGTAGGCCTGTTGCTCTCTGCGGGAAACCTTTTTAACGGGGAGATCGGCTCGCATTTACGCCTCGAAGTTGGGAACCGCAGAAAACCAACTTCAGCCGATCACCACTGCGGTGATGATAGGGTTTGAACCCGGATTCTCGCAATGCGAGTCCGTCACTATGACCACTCGACCACCACAGCAGCAGTTTCAGGACACTGGATCCGTATCGAGAAGACCTGGACAAGATCGTCGAAGAGCCACGACGACCAATGAGGCTCGTTATTTGGCACTTTCAGCGTGACACCACAGGACTGCTACAGCATCAGAGCTCTCACGTGAGCTGCATGCTGCATGGAACTCGAGTTTCACGGTTTACTGTTGCCCGAAGGTTTCATGAGAGAGAGGGCTTTATGCCAAAAGAGCCGCTGTTTGTGTCCCGCTAACTGCAGCACACAAGAGAGCGCGTTTAGCATGGTGCAGACAACATCAGCCTTGGACCAGACTTCAGTGGAGCACCGTGCTCTTCACAAACGAGTCAAGATTCAGCCTGCATACGGATTCTCGACGTATACTCATCTGGAGAGAGCCTGGTACCTGACACCATCCCTCCCATATCAGGGAAATGAACCACTATGGTGGTGGAGGTGTCATGGTCTGGGACATGTTGGACGGCCGCACACCCCTCCATGTGTTTGGCAGAAGGTCCGTGACTGCTAGGAGGTATAGAGAGATCTTAGATCCCTATGTTCGACTTTTCAGGGGCGCAGTTGGACCTCGGTTCCTGTTCATGGAGAAGAAATCTAGAAAGTGAGGAAATTCGACATATGGATTGGCCATCCAGATTTCCTGACCTAAACCGTATAGAACATGTCTGGGAGGCTCTTTGAGGGCAATTGCATTTCGTCATCCTCCTCCGAGAACCATCCCGGAACTGAAAACTGCGTTGCAACAGGGACTCCTTAACTGTCTCGTGTCCCGTATGCCGTCGCGCTGTGCGACCTGCCTGACTGTCCACAAAACAGAGTGCTGCCCTGCGTCGTGTCGCGGACGCTGCACACGTCTCAATTTGCGCTTTGCCCGAGAGGGGACCATACCCTATATTACTCATTTTCGGTTCGATCTCGCAACGTGGATTTTGGACATTCCTGCAATGATGAGCTTTACTGACAATCGTGCGTGCGTGCTATGACTTTTGTATGGTACATGTCTTTCTCTGTTATATAACTGTGCATTCGTACCAAATTTCATTAAAATCTGTCCACTAGTTTTTTCAGAAATTCGACATAATATGTTAATTCTCTTAATTTTGCAAACGAGTGTAACATGTTTTTACAGGCCGGTACTAATAGGAACCCCCTGATGTTAAATGGAAGGAGGGATGGGTGGGGATCACCCAGGGATGAGGATCGTGGCACAATTATAATAATGACTAGAGCACCACCAGGAAACCAAAGGTAGACAATTGTATTAACACAGCTCTAAGTAGGATCGCTAGCTCGGCGTCTGATTGACAAAACAAATCGCATGGCCTTAGGCCGGGACCTGACTACGGTGCGGTTGCAGGCGGTTGAGGTTGGGGGGGAAGGCATCATCTATAGTTTTATTCTGTCAACGCACAGATGCAACCGCAACCACTGACGGCGGTTTTTTCAACCGAGAAAATCCACATTTTTTTTTACGGTTGGGGTAACCGGAAAGCCGCCATCATCTATTGAAAAGGCTTGAACACCCTGATGACGGTTCGGCTGAACTCGCGGTTGCTGCCTTCCATTGTCTATTAAGTGTTTTGACAAGGAGGGTGATGGGATTTCGGATGCACTGGACAAAGGAATTGCTCTCCTTCTCAGGTTGCCATAAAAATGAGGGGAAAAGACAAATTCGAGGAACTGTATGGTTAAGTTCTATTCGACAGAAACTAATTCTTTGTTTGGCGCTTTTGCACTGATAACAATAAAAAAAACCAATGAAGAAAAAATTAAATTTTTCTAACTAATAAATTTTTTTTTGCTTTCCTACATGAGCATACATTAAAACTCGGTTATAATGACATTCATACAGTAACGTGATTACGCCGTTATAACTGAGATATATATTTTAAAATACTTGAATGAAATGCATTGGATCCCGATTATAACGTTTTAGCAAACAAACCAATTAGTATCTCATCCAAAAAGTACAAATTACCGGGGGCTCAACCATTTCTAATAAATTCATAAAAAATTATCAGAAGTAAGTATGAGCCGGGGAGGAAATAAGCGTGTGCGGAAAATTCACCGACAATAATTCACCGCCGGAAAATTCACCGACCGACAATTCACCGCCATGCAATTCACCACTAAGAAAATTCACCGACAACAGTTCAATGCGAGTCAGTTAGCGAGGGAGTGAGCGATTGAGTTACTGAGTGAGTGAGTGAGTGACTGAGTGACCGAGTGAGTAAGTGATTGAGCGAGTGACCGAGTCAGTGATTGAGTGACCGAGTGATTGATCCAATAACCGAGTCAGTGATTGATCCAGTGACCGAGTGATTGATCCAGTGACCGAGTCAGTGATTGAGTGACCGAGTGAGTAAGTGATTGAGTGACCGAGTGAGTGAGTGACCCAGTGAGTGACTGAGTGACCGAGTAAGTAAGTGATTGAGTGACCGAGTGAGTGACTGAGTGACCGAGTAAGTAAGTGATTGAGTGACCGAGTGAGTGAGTGACCAAGTAAGTAAGTGATTGAGTGACCAAGTAAGTAAGTGATTGAGTGAGTAAGTGATTGAGCGGGTGAGTGAGTGACCCAGTAGTGACTGAGTGACCGAGTGATTGATCCAGTGACTGAGTCAGTGACCGAGTGACCGAGTAAGTAAGTGATTGAGTGACCGAGTAAGTAAGTGATTGAGTGACCGAGTGAGTGAGTGACCGAGTAAGTGATTGAGCGGGTGAGTGAGTGACCCAGTAGTGACTGAGTGACCGAGTGAGTAAGTGATTGATGGAGTCAGAGATTGAGCGAGCGAGTAAATTGGTTAGTGAGTGAGGGAGTGAGTGAATTGGTTAGTGAGGGAGTGAGTGAATTGGTTAGTGAGGGAGTGAGTGAATGGTCAGTAAGTGAGTGAGGGAGTGAGTGAATTGGTTAGTTAGTTAGTTTTTAACCTAGTAGTGTCACAAATGATTAAAAAATCCGATTGTTCCGAAAACGTATTTATGATGAAGTGTTGATTTGAAGACACTTGGATCGGGCGTCCTCTTCGTCGTGGTGGTCGTCGTCAGCCGCGCTTTGACATCGACATTTGGAACTGCTTTCAAGGAACGCGTAACGATTTCCCTAATACCAACAATTCTATAGAAGGATGGCATCGAGCGTTCCAACAGCAATTATCTGCTCACCACCCAGATATACGGAAGTTCATCGGTGCCATAAAAAGAGAACAGAGTTTGAATGAAGTTCGAATGGAGCAAATTGTAAGTGGACAAAACCATCACATTAGGAGAGAGAAATACCGGGACTCTGCGCAGAGATTAAAGAATTTAGTTGATAAGTATCATCAAGGATGTGACATTAAAGACTATATGAGAGGTATAGCTCATAATGTATCATTTTAATTATGATATCAATATTTGTGAGAAATGAATATTTTTCTCGCGTTTTTTCTTACATTTGCGTGTTATCTGTTTTTCTAGATTAGTAGATTGGAACCCTTTAACTATAAATATGTAAGGAAGAAAATCATGTCGAAAATTGTTAAATAAATACTGTATGTTTTGAATGAAAATTATGTCAGATATTACTAATTAAATATTGTAGGTTTTCATTGAAAATTACCAATTGAATATGTATGTAATGATAACTATGTTAAAATTATCCTTCTAAAATACTCCTCTAACATTGCCCAAAAAGAATGCCATTTTTTATATTTTGAAGCTGTGGTTCCGTGAGTTTCAGTTTTCGAAAATGTTATTTGTCACCCAAGAGGTTTTATGCCCAAGAATTGGATGTTTAAAACGAGATAATTTCATACGATTTTTGAACTCACGCATATAACTTTAAACAATATGCGGCTATGGCTTTCTTTTACCAGTTTTGCTGATGGAGAAAATTAAACTTATCTTTATATTCACTTTATTCCATTAATTTTTTTTCCAGCATCAGTAGTAGGACATAATTATATGGCCTCTACAAAACGAACTGCGTCGTAGCGAACTAATACGAGGTGGGGATCATACATAATCACCGGTAAATGTTAGAAAATAACTAAAAGAGGTC